>NC_065517.1:4826265-4827738 GCF_006386435.1 Epinephelus moara | reverse complement strand
ATTTTGCTGTTTCCACTAATTACTTGGACTGACCTGACGTTAGTTAATCCTCTCGCTCTCCAAAACAAATGCATGCGGTAATTGCCAGTTGCAGTCGAGATTTTACGACACCAGGGTGTCATACCGCTTCGACCAAAGGGGCGCTATAATCAACAAAAACGAAAAGTTCCGCACAGCTGCTTTAACTATCACAGTTAGTTGTTTTACCAGGCTGCTCAGCACAGTTTTAAGNCTATAATCAACAAAAACGAAAAGTTCCGCACAGCTGCTTTAACTATCACAGTTAGTTGTTTTACCAGGCTGCTCAGCACAGTTTTAAGGAAGCTAGTGGGTAAAACATCAAGTCAGCAAGTGGAAGAACTGAGACTGGAGACTATTTCTTTAAGTGTTTTGTCATTGACAGATCTAAATTCTGTCATGCCTAACAAGTTACTTTGAGAAGACTACAATGATGGTACTTTATTCTTCAGCATCAAGGAGTTAATCACACATCTGATGTCTTGAACCTTGTTATTAAAAATGGCTGCAACCTCGTTACATTTGCTGATGGAGACGAGTTCTGGTGATATTGGAACTTGAGGGTTAGTTAACCTGTCTACAGTAGCAAATAATACATGTGCGTTCTATTGTTTTCTCAGAGAAAACTATTGCCTTGCACTTCGCAAGGTCTGATTATAAATGCATAATATTTCTTTATAGATTTCAAAGTGAATGTGGAGCTTTGATTTACACCATATTTGTTCTGCTTTCCGGCACTTCCTTTTCTGGGCCCTTACAGAATGAGTGTTTCTCCATGATGCCTTTTGCTTATTACTAATGAATTTCACCTTAACACTAGCAATGGCATCAATGACATTTGCAGGAATTCAACAGATCATCAACATGATTTGAAATTATGGCAGATTCAAATGTGATACTTTTCATGAAAAGTGTTTTGGTGCTCTCATTAAAGTACTTTGTTCAACATTTGCTGATCCATGGACAATTTTGGGAGTTACTGACCGATCAAAAAATACACAGAAATCATGATAGAGCAATATCAAGCACAGGGACATCTGACATCTTAACACCTTTAGTAATGACAAGATCTAAAGTGTGTCCTCTATTATGGGTCGGCTCTCTCACATGTTAAGAAAGATCAAATGTGTAAAGTATGGCAGAAAGTTCTGTGGCATTTTTCTCACAGACATTATCCATGTCTATATTGAAATCATCTGTGATGACCTTCAATAATGAACTTCATTTCCATTTTAAATGACATATTCAAACGATGAGAACTCACCAAATGATAGCTTCTTACAAAGAAATCTATCACTGAAAAAGGCACAGACACCACCTTCTTTTTTGTTCTGTCGTGCTTCAAACGTCAAAGTGTGAATAGGATTTCCCATTCCATTTGGCAAAATAAAAGGATTCAAACGAGATTTTAAAAGTATTCTCATCTATTGTTCTGTATGTTGCTCTGGCATCTAA
>NC_065517.1:4812947-4826246 GCF_006386435.1 Epinephelus moara | reverse complement strand
ACTGACAAGCACTCCTTCTACAATATGTGTTTTAATATATATTTTCCTTGGGTCATTATCTGTTGTCACAGTATGTGGAAACCTTCTGGTAATAATCTCTATCATTTACTTCAAACAGCTCCACACTCCTACAAACTCTCTCATCCTCTCTCTGGCTGTAGCTGACCTGCTTGTTGGTGTTGTAGTTTTTCCTCTCAGCATGGCCTTCTCTCTTAGCTCATGTTTACATTATGAACATTTATTTTGCAAAGTGAGAGAAGGCTTTGATATAACACTGAGCACAGCTTCCATTCTGAATTTATGTTGTATTTCCATAGACAGATATTATGCAGTGTGTCAGCCTCTGACATACAGAACTAAGATAAATGGTCGTGTTGTTGTGGTTATGATTCTGGTCAGCTGGAGTGCTTCAGCTAGTGTTACAATTAGCCTCATGGTACATGATTTACACCAAGAAAGATGTAAAGAAAATTGTTTTCTTCATGTTTTACTAATAAACACATTCGGAATAATTTCCTCATTTTATGGACCAGTCATCATAGTGCTCTCTATCTACCTAAAGATTTTCGTGGTGGCACAGAGACAGGCACACAGCATCAGGAACACAACCTGTCAGAGCTCAAAGTCTGGAACAACCATTAGTAAGAACGAGAGAAAGGCCACAAAAACTTTGGCTATCGTACTGGGAGCTTTTCTGATGTGCTGGACTCCCTACATGATTGTTTTTTCTCTTAAGACTTTGAATCCTGTGACAGTGTCATTTCCACTGTTTGAAACGCTGAACTGGTTGACACTATTGAACTCAATGATCAATCCATTTATTTATGCTTTCTTTTACAGCTGGTTCAGATCAGCTTTAGGAATGATCATTTCTGGGAAAATATTTCAAGGTGATTTTGCTGATGCAAAACTACTCTGACATACACTCTAGAGTGCTGAAATAGTCTGTGGATGAACCAGTAGTGAGAAGAGGTCACGCAATTAAGATTAAACCTTTCTTAACCTTAATCAATTGGACCTTTGGCAGTCATTTCTTTAAGTACAACTCTATACTGTATTTTTACATGACACCAGATTTTTGTGTCAGTGCCACTTCCGCTGTTTGAAACTCTTAACTGGCTTGCACTGTCAAATTCAATGCTCAATCCATTTATTTATGCTTTCTTTTACAGCTGGTTCAGGTCAGCTTTCAGAATGGTCATTTCTGGGAAAATATTTCAAGGTGATTTTGCAAACACAAAATTGCTCTGACATATTCTGTGGAGTGCTGAAATAGTCAACAAACAAGTCAGTACTGATGAAATATAGCATTTTTTTTTTCTTTGTTTAATCATGCAGTAACAATTAGATATTAAGGTGTAATACTGACTGAGGTACAGAGGTGTATTATAGTGAGATGTCAGTTTATGCAACCATGTAAACGGCTTAAAGACACTATGTTTACATCTACATGTATAGGGATTTCAATAGCCGCATTGGTAGTCTTGATGATTGTATAAGTTATGTGGATAATATTCCTAACAGAAATAACTTAGACAGCACCATTAATAACTATGGGGAAATATTAATTGATTTTTTGAGAGATGCAAAATGCTGTGTGATCAATGGGAGAATACCTTTTGGCAAAGATAACTTCACCTCGGTTTCAGTTAAAGGAAAGGCGGTAGTAGACTATATTATTGTTCCTCATGAATGTTTAAACATTTGTGATACATTTTGTGTTTTCACCCCAAATGAGTTCATTGAGAGATTAGGGGAAGAGGGATTTTCTCTACTGGGTGATAGATGTTTTAAATGGGGCGGCAGTAGCTCAGTCCATAGGGACTTGGGTTGGGAACCGGAGGGTTGCCTGTTCAAGTCCCTGTCCGGACCAAAAATATGGAGCATGGACTGGTAGCTGGAGAGGTGCCAGTGCACCTCCTGGGCACCGCCGAGGTGCCCCTGAGCAAGACGCCGAACCCCCCAACCGCTCAGAGCGCCTGTCATGGGCAACCCACTCTGACATCTCTCCACTTAGTGCATGTATAGGTCCAGTTTGTGCATGTGTGTGTTCGGACCTGTGTGTAATTGACAACAGAGTGAAAAATTGAATTTCCCCTCAGGGATTAATAAAGTATATAAAATTAAAAAAAAAAAAAATTAAATTACCCGATCATTCATTATTATGGTTAAAGGTTCAAGTAAGACCAAGCTTTGTTGAGGATGACTTATATCTACCACAGACTATAAAAGCAGTAACACAAAAACATCTCCCTGATTCATTTTTATCCTCTAGCCAATGTAACAACATTTTGCTTAACTTAAGTGTGCAACTGGGAGGTATTAAAAATAATCAAAGGAGTCTGGATGCCTGGTATGATAGACTGTGTGGCTGTGTCCATTTAGAATTGAATAAATGTGTTAAAAAGAAATGTAATCCTCATAAAGGTTTTAGTAAAATCTACAAACCCTACTGGAATCAAGATTTGCAGACCCTATGGGACAATCTAAGAACAGCAGAGAAAAGATTTCTAAGATGCAAAAACAAAAATCTGAGGGAAGGGCTGAAGATAGAATTTAAGAAAAGCCAAATTAATTTTGATAAAAGGTTACGCACAGTGAAACGCAGTTTTAATAGAGGTCTGTCATTGCATATTGATTATTTACAAACCAATAACCCCCAAAAGTTCTGGAATGGAATCAATAGATTGGGTCCCAGAAAGTCTAGGGAAATACCCATGGAGGTTAAACTCGAGAATGGTGAATATAGTTCTGTTTTAGGAGTAGTATTACAAAAGTGGGAAAAAGACTTCACATATTTATTTTGTGGTTGCAGACGTTCTTTTGATGATACTTTTTTGAGTGAAGTAACTAGTATAAATGAGGTTATGGAAACTGAAATGAGAGTTGATGTAAATAATTGTAACTCATTTTTGAATGCAAATTTTTCTGTTGAAGAGGTAAAAAATGTTGTGGATAAATGCAAACGGAAAAAAGCCTCTGGAATTGATGAAATTTCGAATGAAATGTTGAAGTCGCCGAGATTGTTTGATGTGTTATATGAGTTATTTCAGTCCTGTTTTGACAGTGGCATTATTCTGACACAGACTGTTATTAAACCTATTTCAAAATCTTCAAAAAATGATTCCAAACTGCCACTCAGCTACAGGGGAATAAGCCTCATTAGCTGTGTCTATAAATTGTACTCTTCACTTTTAAATAACAGACTTGTAGACCATCTTGAGAGGACAGGTTTGCTTGTGGATGAACAAAACGGATTTAGACAATCCAGAGCATGTATTGATCATATATATGCAGTAACTTCCATTATACGTGCAAGAATTAAGTTGAAGTTTTGTTTGCTTTATTGATTTTAAAAAGGCTTTCGACTGGATTAATAGGGAACTCCTTCAGTATAGGTTGTTAAATTCTGGTGTTAATGGAAAGTTTTATTATGCCATCAAATCTCTTTATCAAGCACCTGTTGCCTGTGTTCAGGTTAATGAATATACAACTGGATGGTTTCCTCAAAAATTTGGTGTGAAGCAGGGAGATGTTTTGTCTCCGACATTGTTCTCCATTTATGTAAATGATTTAGCTCTTCAAATTAAAGCATGTAATTTGGGAGTTAAAGTTGAAGATCAAACTGTAGGAATATTATTTTATGCGGATGACGTAGTTTTAATGGCGGAACACGAAAAAGATCTGCAGTTTATGCTGAACATTGTGGTGGAATGGTGCTGGAAATGGAGACTGGTGGTTAATGAAGACAAAACACAAATAGTACACTATAGGCGAAAATTGCTGTCTAGAAGTCCAGTTGTTTTTAATCTTGGTTCAATAGTGCTGTCATATACTGATCAATATAAATATCTTGGTATGACACTGGATGAGCACATGACATTTAGAGATGCTGTTAGTGTGTTATCTCAGTCAGCAGGTAGAGCCTTGGGATCTGTGCTTAATAAAGTCAAATACTGTGGTAATATGATTTCATACTTATACACAGCTCTACAGTTCATGTGTTTGTCCTGTGTCTGATTATGCTTCTGGTGTTTGGGGTTTCCGGGAATACTCAAGTTGTAATGCTGTGCACTATAGAGCTATTCGATCTTTTTTAGGAGTGCATAAATTAACTTCAGTTTTAGCTATTTGTGGAGATATGAGATGGGAGCCTCCAAACATCAGACATAAATGTGAAATGCTTCGACTGTGGAATAGACTTGTAAGGATGTCAGATCAGAGACTCACTAAAAAGATTTTTATCTGGGACATTTTACATGGTCATCCCTGGGCTAACGAGATGAAATCCTTATTTAATTTGAATGATTTTTCATTTATCTTTCATAACAGGTTACTTTGTAATATTCGGGAGTTAAAGAATAATATGTTTCTCAAGTATAAGGAAAAGTGGTCTGTCGATATATGGTATAAACCAAAATTATGAACTTACTGTCTCATAAAAAACTGTTATGATGTTGAAATGTATGTGAAGTATAATTTAAACAAAAGACAAAGATCATTATGTGCACAGTTACATTCAGGAACATTACCCTTGGCTTTAGAGACCGGCAGGTTTAATGCCATTCCAGAGGAGGACAGAATTTGTCAGGTGTGTGAGCTCGGTGAAATTGAGAGTGAGGTCCACTTTCTGTTTTACTGTTTTGTGTATGAGGACTTGAGGGATGTACTTTTTATTAAATGTCCTCTATTTATGCTGATTTCTTTTGGCTGGACGAGTATGAGAAACTTGAGTTGTGTTTTAGAAAGGAAACCTTTTTTGTTGCAGATTTTATTTGTAAACATGGGAGAGAAGGCAGAATATTCTGTTTAAAGTCTGAGCCGTAAAAGGGGCTGTAATTATGTATGAAATGAAAAAAAAAAAAAAAATAATAATAATGATGTACCCTGCAACTGTACTTTCTTTTTGGTGTCTTATAAACCCATGAGGGTTGGGCACTTTGTGCATGACACGTAAATAAAAATAATCAATCAATCAATCATATAGACTATCTGAGTGTGCTTATTCCAACACTTACTTAATTGCTTTATGAACTGAGTTATTAATTTGGAACTCCGATTAATAAAAAAAAAAAATATATATATATATATAACCAAAATTACCATATAAATAGTACAGGTTGAACAATTTTGGAATTTTTGACATTGAGAAGAGGTTGGTGGAATCAGTCACTCTTCTGTAACATTAAATAGGCAGCTTGTATTTTCAAAAAGTATTTATTAATAATATAACACATAACATGATCTTACTAAGCAAAGTAAGTGTGTGTGTGTGTGTGTGTGTGTGTGTGTGTGTGTGTGTGTGTGTGTGTGTGTGGGCATATTATTTTTGCTGAAAGAATTATTGTATAGACATAATACAAAATACACAATCACAAACTTTCTCCTTGTCCATAATCCAAAACACTCCCTGGCCTGAACACATGCATAACCTACGCCTTTTTCTGAAGGATGCGATCACATGACCAATGGACTGACAGGAGTAGAGAAGAAAGTAGTCCAGAGCTGTCCAGTAAGGAGGCAGGTTGGGTGGTGGATAGGATTTTCCCCAGCAGACTGGTGTTCGGTATTGTACAAACTTTGAGTGAACTTTGAGTCATTTAAGGAATGTCTTCACTATGTTTCTTTTCCTAAACCTAACCACAGTAACTTTAATTGTCTAAACCTACCTAACTTAAGTAACTTTACATTAAGTACATAACTTAACATTAACGAAGTTATGTCTTTCATGGAGTGTGAATTTGTATGCATTTTAGTAGGATATCATATGAATCATTGTATGAGGATACATTGATGTAGATATGTGAAAAGTGCACTCAAAAGTTAGAGTGATGCTGTCACCCACCCTAAACCTAACCATATACCTTTGTTCATGTCCCGACGTTGGTAGCAACACCCCAGAACTTCAACAGCAGATACAGGAGGACGTGGCACGTAGTATGTGGACGTGAAAGACCACTGACAAAGTGGCAATATGTGTGAATTGGGATGAGAACATGTCGAGTTCCCCCAGAGCTAATGTGAAGTCATGCTTCACCTCAAGGGCACCAATTATCATATTGTTTGTTTGTCTTTTTATCACTAGATTTTGACAAATCACACACTTATATTTGTGGTGTATTCTTTTTTTTTTTTTCAATATTATTTTTATTAACAGATTTGTGGTACCAAAAAGGAAAACAATCATATCTCCAACCCCATTCTCAATCCCCCCTCCCCCCCTACAAAAAAAATAAAATAAAAACCAACACGGTCACCAATACACACACACACACACACACATAAACACTCGCACACGCACTTCTGACTGATGAGGAGGGGTACAGATTTAAAAAAAAGAGGAATTCATAATGACTCTTGACAAAGGGCAGAGAAAGTATACATTAAGCCTTCCATGATAATCCTTAAACATCTTTATACAGAGAATAACAACGAGCAAAAAAAAAAAATAGCAATGAATACAAATGTGATTAGGATGATTCCAAATGTTGCAGAAGGGGACCCCATGTTTTCTCCAATTTGAGTTGGAATTTGAGATTACTGTTTCGCAGTTTTTCTAAGTGAATGACTGAAACCAATTCATGCAACCAGTTTTTGAAGCATGGTGGAGTTGGTGTTTTCCTTTTTTTTTTTTGCTAACACCATGCCCATTAAGAGAGCTGCTTGTATGTGTGCAGGGAGCACTGATGAGTCTTCTGAGGCTCCAAAAAGAGCAAACTCCCTGTCAGGAGGGAGCTTCCTCTTATAAACCTCGGAGAAAAAAACAAAAATTCTGACCCAGAACTGGTAGATTAACGGACAGTCCCAAAATAAATGCAACATTGTACCATCACTGACTTTACATTTATCACATTTAAGAGAAACAGAGGGGTAAAACTTATGAAGCTTGTCTTTAGAGTAATAAAAACGATGAATTACTTTAAACTGTATCAACCTATGTCTACTATTTATTGAACAACTATGGATACGGGAAAGGGCAGTCTTCCACAGTTGGTCAGAAAACACAACAGTTTCTCTTTCCCAAGCTTTCTTAATACTGTCGGCAGATAGTGAGTCTTCTGAAAAATATCTTACAAATTTGGTAATGAGCTTCTTATTGCTAGGTAAAAGAGAAAACAGTTCAAAAAGGGCATGTCTCTCACAGTTTGACTCAAAGTGAGGGATGTTTTCTCGCACAAAGTGCCTCAGTTGCATATAACGAAAAAAACTGGAGTGAGGTATATCATATTTGGAGCTTAACTGCTGAAATGATGCAAAGTTGTTGTCTACATATAAATCCCCTATACACCTCAACCCTGTGACACACCATAAAGAAAATGTATTGTCCAGCAATGCTGGGACAAAAGCATGATTATGGCAGACAGGAGTATAAGCCGATATACCAGGAGTTTTAAAGACATTTCTTATTTGATTGAGAATTTTAAGAGAATTTCTCACAACAAAGCTATGACTAACTGATTTGATAGCAGAAGAAAGGTTGGTAAAATGTTGAGCTGATGCTCCCAATTATTAAATGTTTATTTGTTATTTTGTGTTTATGTGCAAACTTAATGTAATGTTATGTTTAATGATTGATTGTTTCAGTTAATTGAGGAATGATTGATTAACTGACAGGCCAGCTGTCTGATTACATTTGTGGGCGTGTTTAATAAAAGGCCTTGCACCCGCAGCTGAGTTCAGTTGTGTGTTGGTGAAAGGGGAAATGGCAGAGCGTCTCCGATTCACGTTTTTTTAAATTCTTTCATCCTTGGATTCGGTGCTTGGTGTTTTAACTTCTGGATTCACAATGCTGTGCCGCTGTATAGCCCTACTTTGCCAACAGGAGGAAAGGGAAAAGTATGGTTTTTTCAAAGATGCAAGCTCCAATTTTAGCCAGAGGGGGGCAGAATTGAATGATTGGTGGTCTGGAGAACCCCACTGCCAGTATGCCATTGCCCTAGCATTTGCTACCCAATAGTAATCCCTAAATACTGGAAGACCAAGACCACCATCCTGAGTCGGCCTGTATAAATGTTTTTTGGATAGTCTATGTTTTTTGTAACCCCAAACAAATCTAGAACAATTGTCTCAAGCTTCTTAAAAAAAATCAGATGTGATCCAAATTGGCAAGTTTTGAAAAAGGTACAAAAATGTTGGTAATGATACCATTTTTATAGCATTAACTCTGCCAATCATAGATAGCAGTAGAGTCCTCCAGTATTCTATGCTACGTTTTAATTTATCTATGCCCTCTAGTAAATTTAATTTTAACAACTGTTTTGGACTTTTGGAGATTTTAATGCCTAAATAGGTTATATAGTCCTGGACTATCTTGAAGGGACAATTTTTTACAATCCTACTTTCATTAGTGAACATAAGTTCACTTTTATCCCAGTTTATTGTGTAACCAGAAATTTTGCCAAACATCGTTATATACTGTAAAAGATGGGGAATGCTTTCTTCAGGATTTATTAAAGTGATAAGTAAATCATCCGCATAAAGCGTCACAAGACATTCTGATCCACCGGCTGCTATACCCTTTATGTGTGGGTGATTTCTTATCCCAATTGCCAGAGGCTCCAACGCTATATTAAATAACAAGGGAGACAGGCAATCCCCTGTCTCACACCCCGATATAAACTGAATGGCTCTGATGAGACATTATTAGTTAACACAGAGGATTCAGGAGAACAGTAAATCATTTTAATCCAATCCACAAAAGTCTTTCCAAAACCAAACCTCTTTAAAGTTTCAAATAAGTACGGCCATTCAATGGAGTCAAATGCTTTCTGAGCATCCAATGTTATGACAGCTGCTTTGGTATTTTCACATATGTCAGAGTACATTATATTCATTACTCGACGCACATTAAAAAAAGAAAGCCTACCTGGGATAAAGCCTACTTGATCCGGATGAATAATAGTTTCAATTAATTTATTTAATCTGATAGCAAGAACTTTAGTTAGAATTTTGTGATCTAGATTAAGCAAAGAGATAGGCCTGTAATTAGCAGGATCTGTGGGATCTTTTCCACTTTTTGATAACAGACATATGTTTGCTTTGTACAAAGACTGTGGAAGTCTATTTTTAGTTACTGAGTCATTTATCATCCTGAGTAAGTAAGGAGTTAGAATGTCCTTAAATGCTTGGTAAAACTCAGCTCTAAGCCCGTCTGGTCCGGGACATTTACCAGTAGGGAATGCCTTGATTGCCTCATTTAGCTCAACAACAGAAAAATCCCTTTCCAGTAATTTCTGGTTTCTATCATTTAGCTGTGGCAAATTCAAAGAATCAAAAAATTGAAAATAATCTCTATTTGTTGCTGTGGAAGTTGAAGTATAAAGATCAGAATAAAACTCTCTAAAACGCTGATTAATATGTTTTTGGTCTGTAAGTATTTGCCCATTTTTTGACTGTATTTTGTAAATAGCTGATTTTGCCTGTTCACCTTTAAGTTGTCTTGAGAGTAATTTATGAGGTTTATCATTTAATTCAAAATGTTTCTGGCGGGTTTTGAGTAGAAGATTATGAATTTCACTTCCCATTGGTGTGGTGTATTCTTTTGCTGAGGCATTTTAATGGCATTGCCTGCCTCTCCATGTGGAAATGTTCCACCAAAACAAGTTCACTCCAGACACTATACTCGTTGTTTGCTAACGACAACAAAAACATAATGCTGTATTGGCTATGATGCTGTATTCCAGCCAGTCTCGGTTGTGATACCAAACAGGGACAAATGAACACTTCTTTCCGCTGAAAATGCTGGCTGGGTACTGTTGTACAACAATTTGTTTGGGCTGGTTGGTCCCAAGGTCATCCACGGGTGCTCTTTCACAGGTAGCACTTAGGCTAGCAAGTGCAATCTGGCTGCTCACACAAGGAGGCTCTGGTTTTTGCTCTTCAGATGCAGCAGTGCTGGGGCCAGGCGCATTTGCTCCCTCTTCCGTAGATGGAGCTTGAGGAGGCCTTGAAGAGGCAGCACCGTGTAGCCACTTTCTTATATCCAATCAAATTTCTAGGTCTTATTTCAGTCCAATAATAGCTTGCTCTCACTGTGGAAAATGCTAGCACCGTCTTGCTCACTGACCGGGCTTTCCAATGAGCATATGTCCCCAGAGGGGACGCAAATATAACCAACAAATGTGTGTTTTTTAAATTTCATTTTTAATTTTTTTAAGTTCTTATTTCATTTACCAAAGATGATTTCACATTCAATATGATAAATTTAAAGTAATTCTTAAAATACAAAGTTTGGCACAAAAGCTTGGCCTGCTTGTGGGTGAGTGGAAGGGGGGCACAATAACTAGCATAGCCCGCAAATGCCCCTTATAATACCCTGTATAAGCCACTGAAAAAACAGTGACAGGTCCCCTAAAAACATAGAGGGCTCTAGTTTCCCGGCGCAGCACAGGGTGGCGCAGGGTGGCGAACCCCGCGCAGAGCTAGTTTTGAGCAGAGCAACCCGAGACGCGCTCAGTTTGGTAGTTTGGCAGACCCAGGTGCGCTGAGATGGGTTTGGTGGCGCAGCAGGGGGAGGTGTTGACAGATCCAGCTTGGCGCAGTGACAGTTTCGTGCCAAAAGGTGCGCTAAAAGCTCGCCAGCTGAAACCAGGTCTACTGTCAACGCAGGCGGAGCGCAGCCGGTGTAAGTGGAAGTTTGGCTGACCGGCAGACAGTGTGCACACGTCACCAAAACCACACAGGCAGGTTTACAGAATATCAGGCACATTAACGATGCAATAAATACCCACAAAAACACTATTCAATGCAACTATCTGCAATCAGCACATAAATGTATCTCTATATCGACTGTCCCGTCACATCTGATGTCAGATCAAAGGGGATTGGCACCGTTTGGCACGTTTGGCACGCGTAATGGAAACCCAACCTGATTTGATTAACACAGCTGCAAACTAATGAGTTCACATCCCTCTCAGCCAACCACAAACAGCCACAGCATCAGATAGGGAGTATATATTCAGCATCTGTCATCTTAGAAAAGTCAAAAGAAAAGAAACAGAGTGAGACTGCGAGAGAGAAAGAGAGAGCGCGCGTGCACGAGAGAAACGCTGTCAACACCCGGGCCCGTCTGGTCTGGCTGCGCGCGGGCTGCGGAGCTGTCCCCTGCTGCCCCTGGCTGTGCCCCCGGCTCCTCCTCCTCCTCCTCCTCCTCCTCCTCCTCCTCCTCCTGACAAGATGATCTTCAGTTTTATGTTCTAAAAGCTTTTTTTTTTTAAATATAGCCTACATTTGCACTTGTAGGGCTATAAGTTTACGTTTTTAGTTCACAGAAGCTGGTTATTGTTGTGTTTGTGTCAAAATAAAGTTTATCAAACGTTTTCACATCTTTAATTTTGTGATTTACATGCCAAAATGATCACAAATCAATTCGGAAAGACAAGTTCATTTTACAGGCTATGCATCATCAGCCCGTGGAGGTCTGCTCGCAGTTCCGTATATTCGGACACTGCGAGCTTGGACCTCCCGGACCAAAACATCAGTTTCCTCCTGGGAGACGTTTGGCCATCTGACGCTGCTGCTCTCTTCTGCCATGGCGAATTGAGTAAACTCTCATTACGCCTTTGCGCAGCGCATTTAAGGAAGAGGAGAGGGGCTCATTTGATTGGTGTGATGTGTGTAAAACCCACTCCACTCCTTCTCTCCTCCCTCTTTCTGACTTGCGGAGGTAGGAGGGACGGAGGTGGGAAAGAGGAGTAGCTGTGCCAGCGCGCACGGTGTGCCAAACTTGCAAAATCCGCCTGGCCACACCCAGTTGGCGAAGCGCAGGTGCGCTGTGCCTCCGCCTCGCCCGGTCTGCGAAACTAGAGGCCATAGAGCCTATGTTTAATGGCACAAAAGCTGATGGACAAGTGGTGATAGGTTGTTAAGAAACATCTATGTTCAATGGCACAAAAACCGCTGGAAGGGGTTAGGGGTAAGGGGTAGATTACAAACATATATAACTAACAGCACAAAAGCAAGTGGCAACAGGCTTCTAAAAATCCTCTATGTTTGATGGTATAAAAGGTGCCGGAAAAGCGTTGATGAGTCACTAAAAACACCCATATTCAACAGCATATGAGTCACTGGAAAAGCCGTGGCAGGTCACTAAGAAACATCTATGTTCAAGTGCACAAAATCCAGTGGAAGAACAGCAACGGGTAGATAAACGTTATCTACCTTTAAAGGCTTAGAAGCTGCCGGAAAAGCAGCGACAGGTCCCCTAAAAAACATGTAAGGCCTATGTCAAATTGCACAACATCCGCTGGAAAAGCAGTGATGGGTGGCTAAAAACATAAATGTTTAATGGCACAAAAGCTGTTGGAAAAGAAGGGATGGGTCACTAAAAACACCAATGATCAACAGCATAAAAGCTGCTGAAAATACTAAATAATAATAATAATGATAAGATAAGATAGCACTTTATTGATCCCAAACTGGGAAATTCTTACATTACAGCAGCAAGCAATCAAACAGTATGTGGACATTAGAATATAGAAATATATACAAAAAGAGTGGTACTAAAATTTTAAATATACAAGAAATATACAGCAATAAAATAATATAAAGAATATCAAATTGCAGGAGTAAAAAGATCAAACTATATACACAACACAATCAGAAGAGAGGTAGAGGTTGTAAAAATGTGCAAAATAGCTACAAGTGTGCAATTGGATATTACCAGCAGTATACCACATACTGTACTACAGGTTGCTTAGAAACATCTACATCCAGTGGCACAAAAACCGCTGGAAAAGCAGCAATAGGAAGATAAAAAAACATCCACATCTCATGGCACAAAAGCTGTTGGAAAAATTGGGGTGGGTCACTAAAAGCACCCACATTCAGCAGCACATAAGATGCTCAAAAAGTTGTGACAGGTCACTAAGAAACATTTATTTTCAATGGCACAAAATCCAGTGGCAGAACAGCAAGGGGTAGATCAAGTATAAGGTATGCTGCTGAAAAAGCCGCGTCAGGTCACCTAAAAACACACACAGGGTCTATTTTCAATGGCACAAAAGCCGCTGGAAAAGCAGAGATGGGTTGCTAAAAAACATCCATGTTTAATGGCATAAAAGTTGTCGGAAAAGTGGTGATGGGTCATTAAAAACATCCACGTGACACAGCACAAAAGCTGCTGGAAAAGGCAATAGGTCCGTCCCAGGGACCGGATGGCAGCGTGAGACCGCGAGACCACTGTGAGATTTTGAGATTCAACATGGCGGCGCCTAGCTGCTAGATTAGATATCAACAAACTAGCCAAACAAATATAATTACCTAACGGGTGACAACTCCAGCCTGCACCATCAGCCAGAG
>NC_065517.1:4804412-4804582 GCF_006386435.1 Epinephelus moara | reverse complement strand
CTTGTTTCCTTACTTTCCCCTTGACACACTTTGGTGTATCACGGCCCACTCTGGCTCATATTAGGAAGTTTTTCCAATAAAGGCTGTTAGGCTAGTCTCCAGGGAGGGTGGGTGACGGTCACAACCACGCATTATGGGTATAAAATACTTGACTGCAAGATTAACAGTGC
>NC_065517.1:4791604-4804358 GCF_006386435.1 Epinephelus moara | reverse complement strand
CCACGCATTATGGGTATAAAATACTTGACTGCAAGATTAACAGTGCATCAATCTTCACAAGAAGCTTACACCCTTTTGTGGCGCTAAGCTATGAAGACCAATGCAGACAAGTAGAAAAAAAAAAGGCAATAGGTTGCTGGAAAAGCTGTGACAGGTCACAAAGAAACATTTACATTCAACGGGACAAAGGCCGCTTGAGGAGTGGCCATTGGTCATTAAAAAACACCAAATGTTGTTTGTTGGTCTCACAAAGTGGTCTGCAGTGGTTTGCAGCTTGACAGCTATCTCGCCAAGTTGTTGCACCAATTCCATCCACAGCCAACATTTTCTTCTGGTGACTGAAAATTATCTGTACCTGCCTACCCAATACACTTTTTTTCCCCAGCCCAAGCTGATGAAAACTTGTCTAATTCAAGTTGCCACACGCACTCACACACACGCACGCACGCACGCACGCACACACACACACACACATAGTGCATTGTGTGCTTTGTTCGCCTGTTGAACTTTGAAATCTCATGCAAAGAGATGCTATCATTGTGATGTGGTAGATGTAAAGTATAAAGGTCCTCACAGTGAGACATACGACCATGAACAACCATAAGGACTTCTGCATGGACAATCTTGAGGGTCCAGTTCCTTTTGTATTTTCGCTCACAATTCTTGGGGAGTCTATAAACTGTACATTTTTGGATTTTGCTAGAACATGAGGAATATGAAAACTAATGTTTCCATTTTTTTCAAACTCACTATGGTGGCAATTGTGGATTTTAAAAATGTTGCAAATGTTCAAAACACCTTTGTTGCTTAATGTACATTTTATTTACTCAGATACACACATAAACTAAAAACAATGGCTTGGATATGAATTAATTGAATTGACCTCATAAAACATGTTTTTGGCTGTGACTCAAGAATTCATGTGCTAACATTTTGAACAAATGTCTAATAGGATAAAATGATGATATCCAAAAAGTCAAAGGTCAACTTCACTGTGACATCATCATGTTTCAATGTCATATTTCAGGAACAGAAGGGGAGACATTTGGTCAGACACTGAATTGGTGACTCTAATCTTGAAACTGTGCTGATTGTATAGATCTTGTGTGTGTGTGTGTGAAGCATCCCTGTTTTCACAGACATAGATGGAAACTGCAAAAAAACATGACATGGGCACAGAGGAATACAAGCACAAGGTGATAATTCTAATTTTAAGTGATCATCTGTGAATTCAAAAAGTTGTTCTTCATCTTCAGCATCAGTGTCATCTTCATCCTGGCTTTTAGATCTTGAGTCCTGGTTATTCTTACATTGTTTACTGCAAAAGCAAAGGTCAGTGCATTGTAAATTTCGTCTTTGTGTTGAACAATCTCCTTGACATCTCATCATTTTGATGATGGCCTGAGGAGCTTGTAGTACATCGGTGGTAGTGGGTCTCAACTAGCCTTTATCATCCATTTAGCCATTCTGCAGAGGATTCAAAGGTACTTGCTGTCGAATGCTTGCCTGGCCTCAAACTCGAGCTTGCACATGTAGCTCCCCTATCAATAAGCTGTTTCAGCACATCCTCTATAGGTGATAGCTTTTTTTACTCTAAAAGGTGTCATCTCAGCTCTGAAACGTTTCTTTTGAGTAACAGGAAGCACACAAACCTAGTCAAGCATTTCTGTTGTTCCTCTGTTGTGTAAAATTATCTGAAAGCATCCTCAGAACTTCAATGCAAATAGTTTTTGGAGATCCCCAACAAAGGCCCCTAGATAAGATGCAAATCAGTGTTGGCTCTGCACTCACAAAATTGGTGCTTGAATGCTAACTGTTCAAAGATGTGAGGTGAGATGTCACCAGTGCCATTCAGACACACCTCAGATATCTAGCATGCTAAATACCTGGACCTGTTTGGGACTGTGTCAGTGAGCTACAACCAATGAGAGTGCAAGACACAGGTTAAGAACAGAGACAAACCAAAGGTGTGTTTGTGTGTTTGAGAGAAGAGAGAGAGCAGAGACCATTGAGCAATCCAGTTGGCTCACATCAGACTTTCCCCTCTGTATCTGTGTCATATGGGTTTTGCCACAGCCCTGCCCTTTAATGAGACTAGTGGCGGCCCTGACTGTGCGTTCACACCAAACGCGATGGACGCGATGAACGCCACAAGTTTCCATTCAAAATCAATGTAAATGACGCGATGACACGCGATGTCGCTTCGGGCGACGCGTTTCAGGCGCTAAGAGCAATGCAATGAAGCGATGATGCGTCCATCGCGTCCATCGCCTCATCGCGTGTCGCTTGAAGTTGAAAAATTTGAACTTTTCAAGCGACATCGCGTGACGCTGTGCCGCGACATCCAATCAGCGTTGATATCCAACCATTCATAAAGAAATTATAAACTACTAACCGGAGACAGATGGACAGGCGCTCCGCAGCTGGGATGGAGCGCCTGTAGTTGGTGTCCAGGCGGGAGATCCTCGCACCGATACGGGCCAACAGGTCCTCAAACTGGGCCAGCGTCAGCCTGAAGTACCGCTGGAAACGACCGTCATCCAGACGCAGCTCTTGCAGGAGGTGATGATATTCACCCAGCTGTGTGCGTTTCTGGAGGATATTGTGAACCCAGACACGGCGGCGTTTGGGTCTCCGATCCAAATCAGATGTCCACAACAGATAAAGAGCAGCTACGGTAGTTAACTCAGCCACGGTTGACGAGAAAATAGCGGGAGGTGAAGAAAATTGCGGGAGGAGGGTTGCGTCATCGCGATTGAAGCGACGAAGCGATGATCAAAAAGGTGACATTTGTGATCAAGCGACGCGATACTCGCGTTACGGGCGATGACATCGCGTCCATCGCGTTTGGTGTGAACGCACGGTGAGTCTATTCATTCCAATGAAAAGTGAATGTGAGTACAGATTATGACCAAGCTACTGTTGTTTTACAAATTAAATCCACCACAGACTCAGTGAATTCACCGATGACATCGTCAGAGGTGTCCTGGAAGGTGTTCTATCCTCAGTTTGGCTCCGCTGCATCACTGGGGGATGTGTTGAAGTATGTTTGCATATATCAACCTCAACAAGACAGCCGCATGGTTGCAAGCAGGAACAGGACAGCACATTCATATTGTCACACCAGTCCTTATTTACCCTTAAGCACACACCTCTTCCCTTCCCTCTTGCAAGAGTTTTCTGCTCTGTCAGATGAATAGAAAAAGAGTCTGAATGATGCTGTCCATCTGTGCCTATCTTTTAGCTGTCAAGCAACTGACAACTGCTAATTAACTTATCGTGTTTAACATTAGCTAGGTATGCCAACTAGTGGTTAACAATGGCCACTCAGGTAATCTTTGCTGTTGTTAGTCAGCTGCAAACACAGCACTGGTCACTATTTTGAAAGTCCAAGATGGCTGCCACAGAGACTCCGGAAAAAAAACAGGGAAACGTTGGTTGTGGGGTTTGTCACGCTCTGAACTTTCCAAAAATATATATTTTCTAAACTCCCCAAAGATTTTGAACAAAGGTTGAAAACATGCTGAGACTGCCAACCCTGCCAACCCTGCCAACCCTGCTACGAAATGGATAATTTCAATTACATACTGACAAAGACCCCTTCCATTATAAAAGATAAGATAAGATAAGATAAGATAAGATAAGATAAGATAAACTTTGCTGTCCCGCAAGGGAAATTCCTCTTGGGCAGTATAGTGCAAACAGCTGCAATATTCACATACATACATACAATCAACATCAACATAGACAAGTTGCCAACATAGTGCACTGAGTGTGTTACAGTTGCAGACTACTGTTGCAAGAGTAGTGCAACCATTTCCCTTGTTTGTAAGGTTACAAACAAGGGAACTACAGGTATAGCACTGGCCTATCTCAAAGTGCAAGTGAGTGCATATAAAACAGATAAATACAGAGGTCAAATAAAAACACCAGTATACCAGTTAAAATTATATTAAATCAGTTGCAGGACCATAGTGCAGATAAGAACAATACTAGATAAGAACAACAATAACCAAACCATTTACCAGATCCGCAGCAGTAAGCCTCCTCACTATTCTAGTTGGGGGAGGGAGGGGCTCTGCCACGAGAGGTGTTTGTTTGTTTGTTTAATAATAGAATGGATGTGGGAATAAAGGACAATTTGAACCGGTTGCTCCTACACCTGCTGGCTCTGTAGCGCCTCCCTGACGGCAACAGCTCATACTCCTGAAAGAAAGCATGAGAAGGGTCACTCAGGATCTTATTTGCTCCCTTGACAACTGCTCAACTGTGTTTTATTATATATTTTCCTTATGTTATTGTCTGTTATAACAATTTGGAAACCTTCTTGTTATTGTGGCATGAGAGTGGAGAGTAGAAATGTTTTAATTGGGTTTAGGATAATTTTAATCCTGCCGACAACGCCACCTGGGGGAATTTCGCCCCCAGGAAATTAGTTAAGGACGCAGGTCCGAATGCACCCAGACAACAGACGCAGATTTAAGATATAAAAAATATATTTTTATTTATACTCAATTATTTTTATTTTTAAGACAATTAAACAATTCAGTCAACGGCGCTTAGCTCTGCCTATGCTGCAACATTGTAACCGCAGATACTCTTCAACCACAAGTACTTTGTCACATGAGTGGTGGACCCAAAAAAAAGAAACAAAGCAGTCAAAGCAAAATATTTAAACACAAGGGAAACAAGCAAACACAAGAAAGCAAAGCAAATCATTTAGTAATACACTCAAAGAAAAGAATAAATGTGCAAACCCAATCAGCATAATAAAAAAAGAAATTAATCAGAACCACCGACTACATATGATTGGCACAGATGATGGATCACGTGTTTGAGCATACAGTGACATTGGGAACCAGCAAATTATAGCGCGTCACTGAAGAGGGGAGTAAAAGAGAGACCCGTGGCGATTTCACAGCCACGACCAGATGTGAGCAAACTTTACTACACCAGACACAGACAAGACAGCAGTAGAGTCCCGGTGAATGGAGCACCGCAGCGCACAGCCAGGCCCGAACGTGCCTGCAAAGCGCGCACAAAAACAATAAATATTACACACATGTTGAGAATACATGAACCACCTACCACAGAGCATCAGCACAGCCTCCGACAGAGAGGAGAGGGAGAACAGCGGGCCGCAGTTAAACACTGCTGAGAGACCAGGAAAAGTAAAGTTAGCGGCCAGCTGGAGAGCTGAGTTACAGCTGCTGATTAAGTGAGCCGACATACCTGAGGAGAGTGGACTAAACAGCACGGGCCAACAGCGCGGACAACTCCGGTCTCACACAGCCACAGCCAGCAGGCCAACACACTGCAAGGCACTATGAAGAGCAGGTGTCATGCCCAGAGACCGCATGATACCCCAACACTACCAGGTGAGACAGACTTACAATTTCGGAGAGGTGGAGAAGATCCGGCACATCAGCCAGTTCAGATCAAAGGGGTTTGGCACCGTTTGGCACGTGTAATGGAAACCCAACCTGATTTGATTAACACAGCTGCAAACTGATAAGTTCACATCCCTCTCAGCCAACCACAAACAGCCACAGCATCAGATAGGGAGTATATATTCAGCATCTGTCATCTTAGAAAAGTCAAAAGAAAAGAAACAGAGTGAGAGTGCGAGAGAGAAAGAGAGAAAGAGAGAGAGCGCGCGCGCGCCCACAAGAGAAACACAACATTGATTTACGATTGTGATGACCTCCTCCCAGGCTACCTTTGCATCATCAGCCCGTGGAGGTCTGCTCACAGTTCCGTATATTCGGACACTGCGAGCTTTGACCTCCTGGACCAAAACATCAGTTTCCTCCTGGGAGAAGTTTGGCTGTCTGACGCTGCTGCTCTCTTCTGCCACGGCGAATTGAGTAAACTCTCATTGCGCCTTTGCGCGGCGCATTTAAGGGCGAGGAGAGGGGCTCATTTGATTGGTGTGATGTGTGTACGAGGAGAGGGGCTCATTTGATTGGTGTGATGTGTGTAAAACCCACTCCATGCCCTCTCTCCTCCCTCTTTCCGACTTGCGCAGGTAGGAGGGACGGAGGTGGGAAAGAGGAGTAGCTGTGCCAGTGCGCACGGTGTGCCAAACTTGCAAAATCCGCCTGGCCACACCCAGTTGGTGAAGTGCAGGTGCGCTGCGCCTCCGCCTCGCCCGGTCTGCGAAACTAGAGGCCAAAGTCTGGAGCAACTGTTAGTAAGATGGAAAGAAATGCCACCAAAACTCTGGCTATTGTTTTAGGAGTTTTCGTTTTATGTCAGACTCCTTTCTTTATATCTCCTTTCTGCCTCTCATCAATGATTTAGTGCCGATTTCTGTGATTCTTTGAGTCTGAATCCCTCCAATATGGAATGACATTTAAGTCAATATTACATAAATACAATGAATGAATCTGAATGAATGAATCTATTATTTTCGTGTTTGGATGTTTAGCACCTTTTGGGATTATTTAAACACATCTAGTGCCATCATGCTGACACTGAGGTTTCTACCATTTTTTCTCCCCGTCAAAGGGTTTTTTTGGGGGGAGTTTTTCCTTATCCGCTGTGAGGGTCCAAAGGACAGAGGAATGTTGTATGCTGTAAAGCCATCTGAGGCAAATTGTGATAAACAAAATTAATTGATTGATTGATGTTTGTGTGTATGCACTGAACAGCAGGGCAGAGTACCCTGCTTTCTTGGAGTCCCTGGGCAGTGTCCTGGAAGGGGTGCTGGCTGGGGACTTCATAATTCTTCTACGGAACTTCAATGCTAACATGGGCAGTGACAGAAAAGCCTGGAGGGGGTAACTGGGAAGAACAGCCTGCCTGACCTGAACCCAAGTGGTGTTTTGTTATTGGACCTCTGTGCATGTCATGGATTGGCCATAACAGACACCATGTTTGAGCACAGGGAGGTTCATAAATGTACTTGGTACAGATCTGTCAACTGATCACTGCTTGGTGGTGGGTTGGACCAGATGGCGAGGGAAGCTGCTGGACAGACCTTGTAAACCCAAACGTGTAGTAAGGATTAACTGGAAACGTCTGGCTGAGGCCCTTGTCTGTGAGGTCTTCAACTCCCATCTTCGGAAGAATTTCTCGTGCATTGTGGGGGAGGTTGGGGACATGGAATCCAAGTGGTCCATTTTTAAAGCCTCTGTTGTGGAGGCGGCTGCTAGGAGCTGTGATCAGAAGGTTGTCAGTGCCTGTTGTAGCAGCAATCTGGTGAAATATCATCATCATCATCATTATCATCATCATCATCATGTCATCATTTCATTACAATGAAATTTGGGTGGCGTTACCAGAAACACAGACGTTTCGACAGAAAGTCTTCTTCAGTGTGTCGAAACGTCTGTGTTTCTGGTAACGCCACCCAAGTCGATTTATTAAATTTACCAAAAGGACATTTGTGAGTGCTGGCTTCTTTTCTTTTTTCTGCTGCTTTTGGTCGTGCACCTGTTGAGAGGATTTATTTTGAGAGTGCTTGCTTCTTTCCTATGTGATATTACAATGAAATTTCCCACTTCTAATTAGACAATAATAATGTATTCATTATGGTAATGAGATAAGAGTTGATAAAAACAGTGTGCACAGTGGCACTGTAATGAAGAACACCCATCAATACTGATGCGGGAACTATCTTGAGCATTTAAAAGCTACGACAAAGAAGAAATCTTTTTCCAGAGATTATTATTGTAGTTTTGCATCAATGAATGTCACAATGTCACCATATTTTAAGATAAACATACATCTTTCAACCTGGTGGACATCAGCGGTGAGGGAGGCCACCAGGCTGAAGAAAGAGGCCTTTTGGGTCTGGTTGGCCTAGGGGTCACATGAAGCAGCAGGCAGGTATCGGTTGGCCTGAAGGGCTTCAGCTGTGGTGGTTGGCAAAGCAAAAACCTCCCAAAAACCTGTGGGAGGAGTTTGGGGAGGCTATGGAGAAGGACTTTCAGCTGGCCTCAAGGAAGTTCTGGCAAACTGTTAGAGACCTCAAGAAGGGTAAGCAGGGCTTGTCTCATGCTGTGCTCAGCAGAGAAGGAGAACTGCTGACCCGAACAGGGGATATTGTTGAGTGGTGGAAGGAGCACTTTCAGGAACTCTGGAACCAAGCTATCATGTCCCCTGTGGAGGAGGCAGAAGCCTCTTCGTCTTTTGTGTAATAAAATATTTGGAAACGAAAATGTATGCTTTGGTGTACTTTTACAGAGTTTTGCAATATGTATATAGCCTACCTATGTATCAAAATGTATAACTTTCAGCAGCGGTCTGCCACGGTAGGAGGTATAAATGCTCAGAAGTCTAGTGTGTTTCATTTTGTAACTTAAAGGCTTCAGAAAACATACAAGACACATTTTTAGTAAAAGTCAGTTATCTGCATTATAAAAACCATCGTGGCGGCTCTAGGACAAGTGCACTTACATTGATCACTTCCATTAAAACGAGAAATTGGAGAAGATTGAAAAAATTGTTAAAATTAAATTAGGGGACTAATCACAGATGCATTGTCTCTGTGTGTTTTTACATCTATTATTGCTTTTCATTTGCAGCTATACTTTTAATGAAGCTGACATGTCCTGACAGTCAAGAACCACACACTCCAAAAGACCTGAGCCGCCTCAGCAGGTAGAGTCTGCTTTGGCCTTTCCTGTATAGTGCTGTTATGTGATCAGTCCAGTCCAGTTTATTGTTAAGATGAACACCCAGGTACTTGTAAGATGTCACCATCTCAATGTCCTTTCCCTAGATGTCCACCGGTGTTGGGGGGAGGAGTCTGCGCCTGCGGAAATCCACCACCAGCTCTTTGGTTTTCCCCGCATTGATCTGAGGGTGGTTCCTCAGGCACCAGTGAACAAAGACCTGGTTCAGTTCACTGTACTCCCTGTCGTCCCCATCTGTGATGAGGCCGAGGATGGCAGACTTGTCAGAGAACTTCTGCAGATGGAAGGTGGGGGTGTCGTATGAAAAGTCTGCAGTGTAGAGGGTGAAGAGGAACGGTGCCAGCACCGTCCCCTGCGGGGCCCCCGTACTGCAGACAGCCAAGCCCAATACACAATCCTGGGTCCTGACATACTGCGGCCGGTTAGTGAGGTAGTCCAGGATCCAGGATGTGAGGTGATTAGCCACCCCTATGTGCTCCAGTTTGTTCCTCAGAAGTGCAGGCTGTATGGTGTTGAAAGCGCTGGAGAAATCAAAGAACATGATTCTCACAGAGCTTCCAGGCTTCTTCAGGTGAGAAAGAGTTCTATGCAGGAAGAAGATGATGGCGTCGTCCACCCCAATGCCAGGCTGGTAAGCAAACTGCAGCGGGTCCATTGAAGGGCCTACTGCGGGGCGGAGACGAGACAGGACCAGGCGCTCCAGAGTCTTCATGAGGTGCGATGTTAATGCCACCGGTCTGAAGCTGCTGAAGTTCTTGGGGTGCAGAGTCTTGGGCACAGGTACCACGCAGTATGTCTTCCACAGCTGTGATACTCTCCCAAGCCTATCTAAACTATACCGCACAGTTGGTCTGCGCAGGACATCAGGAGCCTGGAGCTGATGCCGTCTGGACCCGCAGCCTTCCTCGTCTTTATCCTCCTCAGCTGATCTCGCACCTGACAGGTAGTGAAGGACAAGCTGGAGCAGGGGGGCATGTGTGCTTGGGGGTGGAGGTGATGAGGTGGGAGGAGGGGTGGGGGGTGGTGAGATGTCCGGGGGAGCGGGAGTGGGGGAGGTGTCGAAGCAGTGTGCCAGGAGTGTAGGTGGGGGGGAAGGTGAAGGTGAGGATGAGGGGGGTTGCAGCCGTGATGTCTGGGCCAGGGGAGGGGCAGACTGATCAAATCTATTGAAGAACAGATTCAGATCATTCACCCACTTCTGGTCACCTCTGGCCTGGAAATCTGGTTGTTTGTGTCCTGAGATGGTTTTCAGACCTCTCCAGACTCCGCTGACGTCACTCTGCTGCAGCTGTTCCTCCATCTTCTTTTCATATGCTTCCTATCCCCGCCTGATGTTTCTCCGTAGCTCCTTCTGCATGGCCTTCAGCTCCTCCTTGGTTCCAGAGTTAAAAACTCTCCGCTTCCCTTCAGGAGAGCTTTTATATCTGGAGTAATCCAGGGTTTGGTGTTGGAGAAGCAGCATACAGTCCTGGTGGGTATAGTGCTTAGTTTATGTAGTCCGTAATACATGATATCAGACTGTCAATGTCCTCCCCATGGGAATCACTGAGTACCTCCCACACAGTGGCCTCGAAGCAGTCCCTCCGGGCCTCCTCAGCCTCATCAGACCTCCTCTTCACAGTGCGGGTGGTTGCTGGTTCCCTCTGCACCAGAGGTCTGTAGACAGGCAGAAGTTGAACCAGGTTGTGATCAGCTCTTCCCAGGGGGGGGCAGGGGGGGTGAGTGGTATGCCTCCTTGGTGTTGGCATTAAATAAATCCAGTGTTTTATTGTCTCTGGTGTGGCAGGAAACATACTGGGTGAAGGTGGGCAGGGTGGTGGATGGACAAGCATGGTTGAATTCCCCAGAGATTAGAAGGAGGGCCTGAGGGTGCTGTGTTTGCAGCCTACTTGTAACAGAGTGGAGAATGTCACAAGCAGACTCAGCCTTTGCGGGGGACATACACTGCTACCATAATGACATGAGAAAACTCGCTGGGTAGATAGTATGGTGTCATGCCAACAGCCAGCAGCTCAATGTCCGTGCAACAATGCTGTTCCTTGATAGTGATGTGCCCAGAGTTACACCATCTATCATTCACAAACACAGCCAGCCCTCCTCCTTTACTCTTACCACTGTCCACTGTCCTGTCATGTCTGATGAGCTGGAACCCATCCAGCGCGGCGATCGTGTCCGGTACTTCCGCGTTCAGCCATGTCTCTGTAAACACCAGCATGCTGCTCTGCCGGTACTCCCTCTGATGGCGAATCAGCGCCGACAGCTTGTCCATCTTGTTGGGGAGCGATCTTACGTTCCCCATGACGACGGACGGGAGGACGGGTTTGTACAGTATCCTCTGGTGTCGGCGCTGCACTCTGGCTTGACATCCCCGTCTCCTTCTCCGCAGCTCGCGGGGAATATCGTGCCTGACCTTGGGCCGCACCACGGTGTGACGCAGTGCTAACAGCTGGTCCCGGGTGTAAACAATGGAGCCACGGCTGGGCACTGGGTCCCCGCACACGATCATGTCCGTGGAAAAACAGGAGAAAGGCCGCTATAAAGAGAGCAGTCTTCATCTCCATACCAAAACAAAACATAAGTGCTAGCTAGCTAACTGAAAAAAACTCCAAATAAGAAAGCTAAATGAAAAAGAAACTGAAGAAAGCTCAGCGGTGAGCAGGAGCTGCTGTAACAGGCGTCCACATTGGGGGCGCCATCTTAGTCTTTTGATGAATGGATGGATGACATTTATGAACATACACATGGCCTACAATCAAATCTGAGTTTCCTGCGCCGTTCATGAATCCGGTGTAGTGCAAATCTACTCACAGATTTACTAACATTTCATGAATGAGACCTGGCACCTTTAATTCATCTCATCGCTTGTGTTGATATCAGTGAAGGAAAAAAAAGACTTGTGTTAGCCAGCAGCAGGGCAACAGCTTAAAAACTGTGACATCCTTCCTCGACCTTCACCACTGTCAGATCTTCCATAAGGCTGGCTGATGGGGGGGCTTACACGGAAATATTAAAGCCAGTGGTGAGGTCTGTGAATGCATCACCAGTGACTTGGAAAGTTCTGAGCTGTGGTGAGGTTTATTGAACAATCATTGCCAGCATGGAAAGTTTACAATTGTAGTGAGGTCCTTGAATTCATCATCTTCGGCTGACCTGCAGCTGACAGTGTGCCATTGTGTCTAATCCTCTCATCTCCTGTGGAAACTGGGAGTGAGAATTAAATGTGTTTATTTGTTTTATGTTAATCAGAGCCACCATACAGTGTGATGTGAACTATTTAAGACCATCACACAGTGCATGACGTGATAAAGGGACACAGCGCTGTGAAGCCACTGATTAACAGTGATTACATTTGTGTAAGTGCTTTATCCTTCGCCCTTTGACCTCTTCCTCCTTTACAGGAGCTGGGGGAAGGGTTGCAAGTGTGTGTGTTTGCTTTGCACCGTCATGAAACCTCATCTGAAAATGGTCTTGCGAGCCCAATTCAGTGATGGGGAAACTGAGTAGGTGGAGAGAAGAGGGGAATATGCTCTTGAGGAATGTAATTTTTGATAATCAAAACATTTTTCTCACTGCCAACATGAACATCAACACCAACAAAAAGATCATTGCAGCCGCGTGCCTTGGCAATCCAACTTATATTGTGGGATGAGTTCATGAAGTTCTCTTTATGTATGTTTGAATTATCTGTCTTGCTCTAAATTATTTACAATAGGTGCTGTGTAGTGTAGTTTAAGTGCTGTGTAGTTTTAACACTTGACAACAACATACTAGAAGGCTTTTTTGGGGTTGATTCTGCAAGAGACTGTTACACTTGACAACAACATACTAGAAGGCTTTTTTGGGGTTGATTCTGCAAGAGACTGTTACACCGAAATTAAGTTTGTTCTACAAACCATTTGTCACTACAACTTTAGCAGCTGCTATTACTGTGAAATAGCAATTTCTTTTGCATCATGACATCATCATGATATTACTGCATTGGGTCTAACCTGACATGAACTTGTCAGAGTGGCCCTATTCTTACAAACATCATAGCCAGTCTACCAAGAGGTGAATTGGATTTTCCATTCCATTTGGTGAAAATAAAATAATTCATGAAGGACTGAAAAAAA
>NC_065517.1:4780966-4791078 GCF_006386435.1 Epinephelus moara | reverse complement strand
ATTTTCTCATTTTACCTCCCAGTGATCATAATGCTCTGTATCTACCTGAAGATTTTCCTTGTGGCACAGAGACAGGCACGCAGCATCAGGAACACAACATGTCAGAGCACAAAATGTGGAGCAACTGTAGGTAAAAATGAGAGAAAGGCCACCAAAACTCTTGCAACAGTTATGGGAGTTTTTCTGATGTGCTGGACTCCTTTCTTTCTCTGTTTTACTTTTCAGCTTTTGGATAATGTGTTAGTGCCACTTCCGCTGTTTGAAACTTTTGTCTGGCTTGCACTGTCAAATTCAATGCTCAATCCATTTATTTATGCTTTCTTTTACAGCTGGTTCAGGTCAGCTTTCAGAATGATAATTTCTGGGAAAATATTTAAAGGTGATTTTGCAAACACAAAATTGCTCTGACATATTCTGTGGAGTGCTGAAATAGTCAACAAACAAGTCAGTACAGAAAAAAAATTGCACAACAATTAATGCAACCATGTAAAAGGCGTAAGCACACTATGTGAATATCTACACGTACAGTATATTCTGGGTGTGGAATTAGCAGCAGAGCTGAGTATGTGGGTTGTGCCCATGAAAAATTTGTCAAATCTTCTCTGCCATTCTTTTGCTATTGACACTTGTTTTGAGCTTCTTGTACCTGTGAGCATGGGCCCTGCTACAGTGGTCAGTTGGTGTCTGCTCCAAGAATCGACATTCCACTTTTGACTGATCTGGATAGGGCCCATGCGATAGGGCAACTTTAAGTTGGTGTTCGGCACAACCAAGTTGCGGCATTATTTGGAGTGAGCCCTAGTACCATCTACAAACTGAAGGCCAAGTTCCATATAAGGAGTAGGGCTGTGATGGTATGTATTTTTTCTCACAGCAGTGACAAGGTGACGTATCACCGCGGTATGGCGGTGATACGTCACAGCAATAAGGCTAAATAATTATTCTGTTGTTAAGTTTTTAGCACGTCTCTGTCCATGCACACGTGCTGTGCCAGAAGCTTCTCTTATCAGATTTGTGTTGTAATAAACATTTCTTAAAGTAAGATTAACTGAGGCTCATCAAGTCTATTTTATTTTTTATCAAAATGAAGATTGAAGAGAGTACAGAGGGTGAATGTGACCTGACCTCCAAACATGATTTCCAGCAATGATGGCCAATACTTTATAGAGAGTTATATTAGTGCCAAAATGTCATCATCATATGTATTATGGAGAAGCAGGGCGCTGCTGCTGACACTGTGTTTCATCTGTTTTGGCATGTCTATTTCAGGGCTCTCAAGTCTCACGCTTTGAGAGCGTGACACGCATTTTAACCTTTTCACACGCTCACCCGCCACACCTGGTATTTCTCACGCATAAAAATATTATTATGATAACGCCCACCGAGTTACATCGTAGCATATGCAGTGTAACATGTTACAAGACGCTGTGGGTACCGCAGAGCTCAACAAGCGCTTGCCACGCTCCAGCCAATAAAAATAAGACACAGCTACCCATCAGCCAATCAAAACATAACATACAGGTACCTATCAGCCAATCAGAAAATCGCATTGCTGTATCCGGGTAAGATACAGGTGATCTGACCGCAGCAAGAAGAGGGTGCACAAACAAGACAGGGGTGCCTTATCACATGTGTACAGTAAGTCATCTCATCATTTGATTTTGTAGCCTACACAGTAAGTCATCTCATCATTTGATTTTGTAGCCTACTGAATGAAATTACTTGTTGTACAAAAGGAAAACAATGAGAGTTTATCTCAGGGAATATCAGCTAACAGATTGACAAGACTGCATGTGAACTTTAGCCAACAGAATCCTTGTTAACAGAGTGCTAGTGGTTTAGTGAATAGAGCAGATGCCTTATATATATATAAGGCTTTTGCTGCAGTGGACCGGGTTCGACACCGGCCTGTGGCACCTGGCTGCATGTCACTCCGTCTGCCCTCTGCTGGCTAAAAGAGGGGATGATGAATCCAAACCTGCCCGGTTATACATTGATAAGGGTGGACAGGGTGTCTTTTTGTTGACAATCGATGGGCCACACAGTACACTGTTCGGGAGAAAGTCTGCACCTGCGATTATGAAATCCTGGTGGTATCTTTTCGACCCTTCTACTTGCCTAGAGAACTTGGCCAGATCACCATCATATTCCCCTATATACCTGGACCAGACTTTGACAGGGCGGCAGCGAAGATTGCAGAGAGCTACAACAATGCACTTGTAGCAGCTATTTGTCCTCAATTTAGGGATCAAAAATCAAAATATCAAAAAACTAAATTAAGACAAAATCAAATCAAACGGATCAAACGAACAATGGCCTTTGTATGGAGCTACATTAGGGTCAAATGTTTTGTACTTGAAAAAATAAAATTTGAAACTGAAAATTCATGTGTTGATCTTGAATTTTGAAAAATACAACAATGTATTCAAAATAAAAATAAATATATGAAACGTTTTTTCAGGTTAAATATAATTTTGATTCACTTTGGTAATTCTTTTGAATGAATAATTTTTTTTCACTTTTCACTTCCAAATATATTTTAACATTTGAGGTCTTATGTTTTGACCCTGATGTGGCGTGGGGGGCATGGCATCAACTGAGAGGGGCGTGGAATCATGAGTGACAGTGCCTTCAGGGAACGTAGGAACTAAAAAAATTCTGACTCAACACTTACATACACCATATTCATGTGATTGGCAGTGTAAAAATTGATGCCAGTGACAAACTTCCATTTAGAAATCTGTTTTAGACAGTACTGAGCACCAATTGCGGTATAAGAGCGATAAATTATGCCAGATTTTGCAGTTCAACAGCCATATTTTAAGTGCTGATATGTCCGATTTCCACATAGCACTGTGAACGCAGCGTAGTGTCCGTTTTGCTTGCAATGATGGCGTCCGGTCGGTCGGGTCAATCTGCTGGAGCCCATACATCCAGCACACTGGTGAGAAATGTTAATTAAGCTTTGGGAAATCATAACAAGTATTAAGGGGTCGTTTTTGTGACAACATACTTTGTTTTTTGACGTCTTTTAAGTGGTGAATTTGTCAGAGCTGGAAAGTGTGATTGTCCACAGCTCCATCATCACGGCCCTGTTGATGCTTCCACATCCAGTAAACGTGTCCCCTGGATGAAACCTTTGAGCTTGGCTCCAGGTGATTTTTGTGGCACCAGGTGAGTAGGGAGGTGTTTTAGGATTGTTTCCTTTTCCCCAAGCTCAAAGGTTTCATCCAGGGGACACGTCTGGATGTGGAAGCATCAACAGGGCTGTGATGATGGAGCTGTGAAAATGTATGTTGTCACAAAAACGACCCCTTAATATTTGTTATGATTTCCCAAAGCTTAGTTAACATTTCTCACCAGTGTGCTGGATGTATGGGCTCCAGCAGATTGACCCGACCTAACGGACGTCATCATTGCAAGCAAAACGGACACTACGCTGCGTTCAGAGTGCTATGTGGAAATCGGACATATCAGCACTTAAAATGTGGCTGTTGAACTGCAAAATCTGGCATAATTTATCGTTCTTTTACCGCAATTGGTGCTCAGTACTGTCTAAAACAGATTTCTAAATGGAAGTTTGTCACTGGCATCAACACTGAAAAAAGTGTAACATGCAGTTGTTCATTCAAACTCATAACTGTCATTGAAAACAGGATAAAATTATTGATTTGATTGTGTAACTCATTCTTTTTGCATTTTGACACATCAAGTTTGATTTAAACTGAACTAAATAGACGTCCAAAGGACCCAAAACAAAGTTTTTGATTTCTCTCAAAATATATATATTTTTTTCATGACCTGCAGGTAATATTTTTAGTTTGAGTCGAATGTGAATGCGCATTGCTTCCAGTCCGGTAGGTGGCGGTATTGCACCTTTAAGTTGGTTGCCAGCCGCCAATCAAACCAAAAGCACAGTTGGAGCACATGTTCAAGTCCCAGAACGTGAGAGCTGTTTTTCGGTTGTTTACATCCTGGGTGGATTTCGTAGCAAAGCAGTTGCAGATAATCAAAGTTTTAGTATTTTGTGTTGTCAAAATTGCTACTGGTAGCTGGCTATACCGCGTTCCAGGCAGGCTCTTCAACCCATAAGTTACGACTTCAAGTCGCGACTAACGACTTTGTAGCGTTCCAGGAAACCCGTAACTCGTGTTTTTCCGTTACCCGTGAAAGTGCACTGGAACTGCAGTCAAACTCGTAACTTCCTACTCGAGTTACGGGTTGCCTGGAACGTAGCTGGCACTAGCTGGCTAGTTAGCAAGCTAATATTATGGTGCGTTCCAGGCAACCCGTAACTCGTGTTTTCACAACCTGTAACCCGTGAAAGTGCACTGGAACGGCAGTCAAACCCGTAACTTCCCACCCGTGAACTCGTACCAGATCGATGTACTCCCAGTTACGGTTTCTGACGTCACACAGCCCTCTAAACCAATTATCTTACTCCTCTAAACAACAATGGCAGCCCTGTGGATGCGGTGTTGATGCAGGTGATACATGGTGAGAAATAGACATAAAATAACCCTAATGTTAATGCATTATTGGCAGCCGCTCTAACAGCTGGTTTCTAGTGCAAGAATAAATCAATACAAAATACGTTTCCAAACACACAGATAACGTAAAAAATAGCCTATAATAGCATCTGTGACCCTATCCTCCTCCGTTTCACTCAAATGAGCAAGGAGCAGGTACCTTTGGCGATAGCAATAGTGGGGAAGCACAAACAAACGGTTCGCCATGTTCAACGTTAAACAGGAAGTAACTGGCAGTTTGCCGTAACTTTCCTGGAACACTACAAAGTCGTAACTCGTGACTTGAAGTCGTGACTTACGAGTTCAAAAGCCTGCCTGGAACCTGCCTGACGTTTCAGTTGGTTAACGCATTTACCGGTAACGTTATGACAATGAATCGGTAACGTAAGCTAGCCAAAAGCCCTCGCTAGTCCAACCGGGCTACATCCAGGGCTAAACAAATATTGCTTGAAGGTACAGTCTGAAGTTTTGTTCGAGTGAAGCATTGAAGGTACAGTCTGAAGTTTTGTTCGAGTGAAGCACTGGAGCCGTGGGCCGATACCCGGCTGTCACCGGCAACGGGAACCTCCAGTGTTATGTTTTAACGAGCAGGAGGGCCGTTGTGGTGAGCTGGGAAGCCGGTGTTAGCGGCGGATGCTAACCGCTACCGCTAGTCGAAGTTAGCATCGAGCTAGCTCACCACAACGGCCCTCATACTTGTTACCAGTCGAGGCTTTAGTTGTTGGTGACGGCCGGGTATTGGTCCGCGGCTCCGGAGCTTCGCTCGGACTGTATTTATTTTTCTTTGCGGTGCTGCTGCTGAGAGAGAGAGAGAAACAGACAGAGACGTGCCAGCACTCGCTAACATCCGGGACAGCTAGTGGGGCTAGTAGCCCACATACTCTGCTGCACGTAGCTTCACCTGAGCTCTGTCAATGGGTGGAGAGAAAACACAGACTCTCTCGCTCTCCACCCAGAAACGTTTATTTCTTGGTGTTGTATTATGTGATCTTCAGAGAGTAGTAATTGTTTGTTTTATTTTGTATGCTTTCAGAACCACAAGGTCGCTCTCTTTAGTTCCCTGGCTGTAGCCTATATCTTCATCCAACCTGAACAGGTAACATCTTGCATCTACACTGCACCAACCTGAACAGGTAACATCTTGCATCTACACTGCACATTGCCTTTTTTAACCATTTCACAAATCACCCTTGAATATTCGACCCTCCCTCATCTATACATTTTCATAGCAGCAGATGGACTACTTTATTTTTTTAGTTCTGTTGATTGAAGATCAGTGTATCACCTGTAAGGGAATTTACTATTACTTCCTTTGTTTTCTCAGGTATCGGATGTGGAAATGCAAAGACTGCACCCTGTCATTTTCAGAACGATCTGAGCTACTAAAATATTACCGCATTGACCACCGGTTTCACGGTAGGCGCCGTCCTTACCCATGCATCCATGCAAATTGCCCCTGTTCGTCCAAGACATGGAATGGTCTACAAAAACATCTTACTAGGAATCATCCTTCCCAGGAGTCCACACAAAACGTCTCTTCATTCAAGTGCTACATTTGTGACAGTAATCAGCTTTCCACGGAGTATGATTTTTTTCTTCATATCAATCAACATTTGAAAAAAAATGAACAAGTCTCCTGTATGTTTGATGGTTGTTCATACAAAACAAACATATAGGCATACAGCAGTTTCCGGACCCATAAATGGAGAAAACATCAGTCATGCACCGTTAATGACTTTAAAAGTGGAATAATTGTCACATCATCACTCAGTTCCAATCCTTCTGACTTATTAAACTCTGACCTGAATGAAGAAGTACAGCTGGATGAGCCAACCACTTAAGAGTCCAGAGATTTTGAAAAGGAATTTGAACTGAAATTAGCATCACTTTTACTAAAATTGGAACATACATACTTAGTCTCCAGTACAGCTGTCAACGAATTGCTTGAGGAACTACAACATCTTATTGGAACTGTCTCTGTGCCACTTAGTCTAAAAACAATTAATCAGGTTTTGGGAGATAACGAGTGTCATGTGGAAGCATCTGTTGTTGAAGAGCTAGCCACTGTTCTTTGTTCTTCACATCCAATTCAAAAAGCAATAGTGAAACAAGGCCCATTGTCTACTTCTTGGAAGCGCAAATCGTATTATAGAAGAGAATTTGGTGTAGTGTCACCAGTGGAATATATTCTTGATAAAAGGAACAAAAAATCATTACAGTATGTATCTGTGCTGAAAATATTGCAGCAGATTCTAAATTCAGATTCTATCTTGATAAAGACTGCCAATTTGAAAGGGAAATATCAGTCACCCGAGAGTGATAAAGCAGTTTACAGTTGTCCCTTTGATGGTGAATTTTTCAGAAACAACACACTTCTGTCTAAAGACTGTGCAATTTCACTTAACCTTTATATTGATGATTTCGAAATATGTAATCCCATTGGGACATCACGACGAAAACATAAAATCTGTGCCCTCTATTGGACTTTAGGTAATCTGTCCCCCGGTTGTCAATCTTCACTGTCACCGTTACACTTGGCTCTTCTAGTCAGAAGTAATGATTTGAAGGTGTATGGCTATGAAGCAGTACTCGAGCCTCTCATTTGTGATTTAATTTCCTTGGAACAACACGGTGTGTTTTTGCCAAAGTTAGGGAAATGTGTTAAGGGAACAGTACAGTGTGTTATAGCCGACAATCTTGGAGCCCACAGCATCGCTGGATTTCTTGAGAGTTTTTCAAGTGGTCATGTATGCCGATTTTGTACAGCTTCCAAATCAGAAATTCAAACTAAGCAAGTAGACAGTGGAGCTTTTACATCAAGAACAGAAGACCTTCACTCAGACCATCTCAAAACCATTGAGGAACAATCTCTGAACAATTTCTGTGGTGTCAAGAGGAGATGTGTCCTCTCTGAGAAACTCAGTCATTTCAAAGTTACTACCGGTTTCCCTCCAGATCTGGTCCATGATTTATTTGAAGGGATTGTTCCTGCAGAGATAGCTTTATGTCTGTCCATCTTCACATCTAAGAAATACTTTACACTTGCATATTTAAACGAGTCTATACTACATTTCCCCTTTAAGTGGACTGACAAAGTTAATTGTCCCCATCCAGTGCCATTGAAGTTTGCATCTCAAAACTCAACTCAACTCAAACTTTATTTATAAAGCACATTTAAAACAACCAAGGTTGACCAAAGTGCTGAACAGGTCAATAGAAATAAACAAGCAAATACAATGAGGTACCTAATAGTACACCACAATAATAACCATAAGATACATAAAATACAATACAATAAAATATATCTCAAAAGACGATAGGTGGCAATTCCCACGAGAACTGGTGTTTGTTAAGGTTTTTCCCCTTCCTTGTTGGCCAGAAAGTGCCTGTTGAAGAACCTGCATGGAAAATACTGACTGATCTAAAGGATATTGTGGACCTTATTGTCTCACCTGTTCATACAGAGGAATCGATTGCATATTTGAATTTCAAGATCTCAGAGCACAGAGTACGACTTCAAGAGGTTTTCCCAGACTACAACCTGCTGCCTAAGCATCATTATTTGGAACATTATCCTCAACTTATTTGTCAATTTGGACCATTAGTCTGTCTTTGGACTTTGAGATTTGAAGCAAAGCACAGTTTTTTTTAAAAGAGTTGTTCGATATATAAGATCTTTCAAGAATGTGTTGCTGTCTTTGGCAGAGCGACACCAATTTCACATGGCACAGCAGGTATTTATGTACCCTCAAAAACCTCTTCTGGAAGTGTCAAATGTTTCAACTCTTTCTGTTGATGTGTTGAAAGAGGAGATCGCACAAGCTATACGGCTGAAACACCCAACTGTGGACAATGTGTCTGGCAAAGAATGTCACTTGCGATGGATTCAACTACAGAACTGGAATGATCCTTGCACATGGATCTTTGGCAGGGATCCCTGAATTCACAGAAATCATCCACATGTTGGTTCTGAAGGACAATCTTTTTTTCATTGTTCGGAAGCTGAGTGCGTGGCACTTGGAACACTTCAGGGCCTTTAAACTTGAAGTGAGCCCCACCAAAGACATAATACTTGTGGCGCCAGATGAACTGACTGATCCATATCCGCTGGTGGATTACACTGTGGGAGGAGTGCGTTTGATTACCCTGAAGAGATATATTCAAGTTTAAGGTCTGCATTTTCTTTAAAACATCCTATTTGCATATAATTAATTCTACTAAAAATGTTAAATGGGCACTTAATTGACACTGGGGCAATCTGACACACTGCACTTATTACAATTCTAACCTGTCATCTTTATGCCCACACAATGTGGTTGTGAATGTGAAGTAATGCTTTCCTTCCCCCTCTCCTGGGGCCTGTATCACGAAGCAGGATTAATGTCTTAACGAGGTAACTTCAGGGTTAACCCTGGGTTTTCGGTCTCACGAAGCCGGTTCAGTTCTTATCGGGGTACATCACCATGGTAACTTACTCTGAACGGCTATCCTGCTCCGGAGCAGGGTAAGTTCAGGGTTGAATCTGATCCTATAAAAAGCACCACCCACTGGCCAATCAGCTGTTCGGAAAAAAATGACTCCGCTGACAGAAATGTAGCCCAGTCATGACGGGAAGTTTAATTAATTTGATTGATTTTGATTTGAAAGTTTATTTTGAATATTAAAAAAGAAAAGAAAGCAACAACAACAGACAATGAAAAGATTGTTCAAAAAGGAGTGGAAAGGAGTCGAACTTTCATCCCACCCCTTCATAAGAAAGAAACTGATCATTTGCGAACACTTAATAGCACCATTAATTAGTGCCAACATTTTTTTTGTTGGAGGAAATGATCCCTGTTAAAGATAATGGGCCTAATTGACAGCTTTGCTGCTGGAAATGTGGAAAGTAGCCTATCATGTCTACACTTCATGGTGTTTGAGGGATTTTCCTTTTTGTTTTTTAAAGAGGGAGACTAGGTATATTTTTTGCGCAGCTGTTAATTTCTAACACAGCTCAACATCAGGATGATTGTATTCAGACTATCAATTTGGTGTCGATATGATTTAATTGTGGCGTCAGCTTTAAGCTTTATTGTAGCATATATAACGTTATGACAAAGAAGACCAATTTATCAGACGCAGTGATGTTAGACGATAATTGTAATACACGCATTTCATCTGCGCAGCATTGATTTCATGGGATTCACAGGTGTGATCAGTGTCAGATGTACAGGTACAGGTACTGTAGCTACTTGAACCAGTGATGAGTAATTTAACCTACACATAATTTTATTTGCTACCTTGTTTTGTCTTGATTTTTCCCTCTCTCCTCCTCTATTTCTTCTTTCCTTACACATTCTTTTTTCTTCCCTATTATGTGATTTCATTAATGTTTTGACAGGGGAAGCTTTTAGTGGCGTCTAACCTCTCCTGCACTTTTCTTTTTTTAGTCTTGTAAATTTAATACTGTCTGTTTTTAACATTATGTGCAAATAAACTAATCTAAACTAAAACTAAACATTATTCATCCCGTTATGCGTTGCCACGCATGTTTCCTCCTCCTGCAGCTGCCACGGTGTTGGCCTTTTCTGTAATGTTGCTTTT
>NC_065517.1:4771470-4780457 GCF_006386435.1 Epinephelus moara | reverse complement strand
TTAGCCATGCTCAGATAGGCTACCATTCGGCAAAAATGCTTTTATTCATCTGTAGAAACCTGCAGTGGGAGCTGATGCCATGTCTTTTGTGTTTCCCCGTCCTTTGTTATTTTAGATGGTATTGAAGCAGCTTTCTGGACCCTCACGCCGAGACGCAACTTGATCGGTCAATATGGCAAATCCCATACGACTCCTCATCTTGTTGAGTGACGACAGCTCAGAGAGGAAGGATCTACCACTGGTGCCAGACACCATTGAAGAGCTCATTAAACAGGTCAAAGAAGCATGTAAACTTACTGGAGGCATCAGGCTGCAATACAAAGATGTGGACTTTGGTGGAACATTTGTTAACTTGAGCTCAACCTCCTCGATCAAGGATCTTACCACCATCAAGGTCATACCGTCTGTTCCTGATACCGATATCATTCTGGAATTCATAGACAGTGCCCCATCTGATTTGAGTGACCTAGACTCAAGCTCCTTCTCAGCACACACTGATTCAGATGACACAGTCATACTCAGCAGCAGCTCCTCTGAGAGACTCCGAAAAGAGCCCTGGCCAAAGGAGTTCAACATCCCACCCTTCTCCTTTGAAACAGAAGGTCAACTCGAGAAAGGGAATGCTGAATACACAAAGAACCAAACTAGACTGACACCTTCGTCAAAAATGCTGTCCGACATATTGGAAAGATTGGCAGAGAAGATTTTCTCCTACAAGGCGTACCCCACTGATGCAGACCTGGGTGATGTTGCAGAGGTTCTGACAAGGAAGCATCCCTGCCTGAGGCAACCAGACTCCTTCAATGAGAGCTATGGATGGAAACTGAGACTCAAGAGTAAGATGTGCAACTATCGCACTCAGCTGAAGTCACATGGACTTGCATCTGAGCTCATGGTGAACACTCTAAAATCCAAGTCACGAGAAGATCCCCTTCCCCTCCCAGCAAAGAACAACAAAAAGGCAAGAAGAGGTGAGGCCAATTACTATCCTCAGCCCAGCATTGAGACTCCAGAAAGCCTGGAGCAAGAGAGAACATCGCTTCTGACTTAAGTAAAGAAGAGAAACAATGAGAAAACCATACGGGAGAAGATGGCCAGGACCTTCGAGTTTAGGAGGCAAGAGGTTGTGGATCAGAAGCCTTCCATCGAGAACCTCATGGAAAGATGGCCAGCTCTATTTCAGATGGAAGAGGTATACCTTTCTTAACCTCTTCTATACTAATGCCTTAAAGGTAAAATAATGTTGTGTGGATTATAACAAACATTTTTTCAGAAATAATACATCCACGGGGCAAAATTATATTTTTTCTGAAATTATTACTCAATGAAATTTTGATGGACCGACAATCTTTGAGAATGAACAACAAATCATAACCAAAACAGCCGAATGGGGAGCGATTGTTACACGATTGTTGTAGACCAGGGGTGGCCAACCAGTCAGAGACCAAGAGCCACAAAAATCACCGTGGTAGTACAAAAAGCCACATCATACATGTGTGCTTACAAACGCACTCCCTCTCTCACACAAACACGAAATGACATAAAATCAAAATCCATGCATTTCCAATTTTCAAAGCCAGATTTATTTATCTCACACACAAATGAATGAATAGAGATACACAGAAACACAGTCTCTCCCTCTCATACTGTCTTTCTCCATCCCCCCTCCACACCCACAGTCTCTCCTTCTCCCACTCTCTCCACACACACATCCACACAGTCTCTCCCACTCTCATACTCTCTCCAGATTAGTGTTGTCATGGTACCAAAATTGGGACCCACGGTACGATACCAGTGAAAGTATCACGGTTCTGAGTAGTATCACGATACCACAGCAAAAATGAGGCAGATGTGCCTTTTGTCATTTATAAAAAGATAAATCACTTTTCTATAATACATCAATGATATTTCAATGGAATAAATTACTTATTGACTTATTCATACTTCAAAAACAGCATCAATAAGTGATTAACATAGGGGGGGATCAAAATAAAATAAATAAATAAAATAAAAATCAACCAGCCACCCTCCTCCTCTGATAAGTAAAGAACAGTCCCTAAAGTGCGGTGAGGTTTGTGGGCCTTTACCTGACACAAAAGAGAGAAATGTGAACGGCTTGTTTCTCCTCTGATACGTCACATACCTGTGTGCTGCCAGGGCTCGGTTGTCCAGGTAGTCATGACGCCAATTTATTCACCTGGGGCCGGGCTTCTCGCCGCGGAGCACTATGGCTGTTATTGGCCAGCGCATGGACACTCACCCTCCTTTGATTGGACTTTGAACTTATCCCACAGTAGTGGCACCATGTCATGTACTGTGGTGTTTAAGTAGCAGCCTACTGCGGTCTACCGTTGGTACCAGTATACCGTGCAACACTACTCCACACACATCCACACACAGTCTCTCCCTCTTTCATACTCTCTCCACACACACACAAAGACATTTCTTCCCTGACATTTTGTGTCGTGCAATATCGCCACCACGCTGCAGTCCCGCATTCCTCCCGAACTCCACACCCTCTCACCTGCCCGTGCGCACTCCTCTCTCTCTCACTCGCTCCACTTAAGCCTGTTACATTTCTTAAAGGGATATACGCACTCATAACAATAAATTGATTTTTTTATGACGGAAGAGCCGTATGCCGATGGTTTTAATTAATGGATCGAAGAGCCGCACACTGATAGTCAAAGAGCCGCATGCGGCTCGCGAGCCGCGGGTTGGCCACCCCTGTTGTAGATCATACATTCTAGTGGGACCTAAATGATAATTGAGGGGTATTTATTTTGTATGAATAATTATAACTTTTGATATTTGATAATTTAATAAAGGAGACTACATATTCTACCTAAGTCATAGTTTGGAGATGGGGAATGAATGCTTGTGCCAAGTTGGTCTTCAATAATAAAAAAAAACATTGTGCACTGCTTCCTCATGTACAGATCAATGCCGAGTTTCTGAGGGTTACTGCAGTTCCCCTGCTGACGAGATTTATGGCCCAGCTGGACAAGTACTCAACCCAGCTACTGAAGATCATCAGAAAGAAAGGAGGAGCAACCAAAGCAAAAACTGCCACGATCCTGGAGTTTCTTGATCAGGTATGATGTATATAATTAACCACTAACAACAGTTAGCATTTTAACCCTTGTCTGATGGGGATAGGTATCCTTTTCCATTTTTATTTTGACGTCAGTGATTATGGTTATAGTCATAATTTGGCAAATGCTGTGTCTTTTTAAACTGTTGGTAGGAAGTGTGTGTGTGTGTGTGTGTNAACCATACGGGAGAAGATGGCCAGGACCTTCGAGTTTAGGAGGCAAGAGGTTGTGGATCAGAAGCCTTCCATCGAGAACCTCATGGAAAGATGGCCAGCTCTATTTCAGATGGAAGAGGTATACCTTTCTTAACCTCTTCTATACTAATGCCTTAAAGGTAAAATAATGTTGTGTGGATTATGACAAACATTTTTTCAGAAATAATACATCCACGGGGCAAAATTATATTTTTTCTGAAATTATTACTCAATGAAATTTTGACGGACTGACAATCTTTGAGAATGAACAACAAATCATAACCAAAACAGCCGAATGGGGAACGATTGTTACACGATTGTTGTAGACCATACATTCTAGTGGGACCTAAATAATAATTGAGGGGTATTTATTTTGTATGAATAATTATAACTTTTGATATTTGACAATTTAATAAAGGAGACTACATATTCTACCTAAGTCATAGTTTGGAGATGGGGAATGAATGCTTGTGCCAAGTTGGTCTTCAATAATATATATGTAAAACTGGACAAGTACTCAACGCAGCTACTGAAGAAAGAAAGGAGGAGCAACCAAGCAAAAACTGCCACGATCCTGGAGTTTCTTGATCAGGTATGATGTATATAATTAACCACTAACAACAGTTAGCATTTTAACCCTTGTCTGATGGGGATAGGTATCCTTTTCCATTTTTATTTTGATGTCAGTGATTATGGTTATAGTCATAATTTGGCAAATGCTGTGTCTTTTTAAACTGTTGGTAGGAAGTGTGTGTGTGTGTGTGTGTCAAGCAGAAGGATGTGTGGGCTTTGCAAATGTGCTTTACACACTAGCAGCAGGTTCCCTTCCTCTGGTGCACACACAGTTGCATTTTGGGGGATTTGGAGGAACAATACCTTGATTCCAGCTCAAATCCACATTCATCCACAGCACAAATTAGTTGAAAGCAGAGACATCCAGGATGAGAACACGTCAATGACCACTGGCAGGTCTTGAGAGAGGGCTGTAAAAGGCAGGATTGGCCTGACCAGGCCATCCAGTCTTCCCTCTTCTAAGAGAGACTGCCAGTGGTCTCTGACATAGATCCTGTATGGCTCTGCTTTCAATTAATTTGTGCTATGGATCCAATTGTACAAGCACCGACTGTTTGTGGTAGAGCTGGGAATTCAAAAGCTTGCCTATCCTCCACATTGCATAGTAACTCTTTTTCACTGTCTCTGCAGGATGCTGATGCTGATGTCAGAAGGGAGTGTGTCCTCAAATCTCTCATCATATACCGGGAGAATGTGTTGAGGACCTGATAAAAGAATACACGGTATGTCCAGATCTGTTCTGTCTCTCCATGATGAGATGCAACTTTAATAATCCTGGGGGAAGCTTGACAGCTCTGCCATTGGATGTAGTGATTAATCAGGTGTGCCTGACTGCAGTTGTTCACTTATACATTTTGTCCTATATTTTACCTCAGATGTCCCAGAAAGATCAAGCGAGCAAGAGCTGAAGAGTACCACCATGGCGGTCTTCGTCTTCAGAGAGAACTCGAGCCTTCTACAACAGCCCAAAGAGATCGGGATCATCATTGATGGTGTGAAAGTCCTCATTGAGTTGCCTTCCGTGGCAGCTGGAGTGGTAATGCTCTTTGGACTCTGTTATGCTCTTAATATGGAATATCCCCAGGGGTTCAGGTTCACCTTTGAGGCTCTTCAGAAGACCCTGATGGAGCTTGGTTCCAACAAGATGAGCTCCAAGATTCGCAAACTGAATGGTGAACTCCACACTGCACAGTAGTATGTGTGGCATGCGTACACATGCTTGTGTGTGTTTGCGGCATGCACAGTATGTGCACCTGTGCTTGTGTGTATGTGTATTAAGGTAGCCTGTAGTAACCACAAGCTGCTAGCCAGCACTTTACGAGGGGGAGAACCTCAGCGGCACTTAGTTGCACCTAGCCAAGGGTGCTGTAGCCATTTAAGGCTATGTTATATTGTTGGGCTTTGAGTGAGTGTTTTGAATTTGGTAGTTTGAGGGTCAACACTGCTTCCAGAAAGCAATATTTAATTTAATTTAATTTAATTACAGTTCAGATTTGAGCCTGTGTATAGGCCTACTACCATGTGTGTGTTTGTCCTGGTTCATTTGCTTGGTAGGTGATGGGACTAGAGGCTCATCCTACTTTCCTCTCATGTATGTGTGAGCTCAGTCCTGCGTGTTCTTTAATGAAGCAATAGGAGAAGATATTCGGTCTCAGTTAATGTAGTTTATTAAGCAGTAAAGGAATAAAATTACAGAGCTCTGGGTCTCAACTTCACGTCCCTGACGAACAACAAAGGTGTGTCAGTTCACGAAGTCTGACCTCCTGTCCTTTCCCTGACCCAGTATATTTGAGCGTAACAGAGTGTCATTGTGCACGCAAGGCGTTGTCCTCTTCTCATTGGCAGTTCCACTTCCTCCTTCACCACACCACACCACACCCCTGCCTCGTGTTAATCTGACTCCTTCCCGCTGGCGGTGGGGGTGTGGTTCCTGTTTTGAAAGACAAGAGAACAACACAACTCCCTACACGTGCTGTACCTTACTATCTGTACATCACTTTCTATTCTTTTTACCATATATAAACTAATTATCTAAGCATTGCGGTATGTGCTCCTCAGACTTCATGTCTCTTCCTCTCCTGTACTTCTCCACTTCTGCAAAGCAAACACATTCAGATCAGCTGAAATCATCTCAGTATTCTCATTGTTCACACATCTAAAACTTATATAGTGAAACACAACTTATAGTAAAACACATAAAATCATTCTATTCCCAACATAGGCAATCTATTTTTTACCTGACTTGCATTTCTTAAAGATCATTACAGTTTATATCTGTGCTGAAAACATTGCAGCAGATTCTAAGTTCAGATGCCATCTTGATAAAGACTGCCCATTTAAAAGGGAGATTCCAGTCGCCAGAGGGTGATAAAGCAGTATACCGGTATGTTGATTTTTCGAAAACAATTCACTGTTATTATTCCTGTGTGCTACAGTATATAGCATCCTCCCCTGCCCTCATGGCTATGTCCTGCTCTCTCTATCCTCCTCTCTCCCGCCTCTCATCCTCTCCATCCTTTCCTCTGTTCTCCTCTCCACTCTACTGCCCTCTCCATCCTATCTTCTCCTGACCTGACTAACCTTTGCATCTGGATGTTTGATCCCAGGCATTACAGGGAAATGATAACAATATCAACAGGGATCTCATCCTTTCTTGAAGCATCTGTGTTTTCTTTTTATTTTAGTTTCAATTGGCTCCACATGAATCCACACAGCAGCACATGTTCTTACAGAGGACGATTAGAATCTATTTAAACGGGAAACTCTGTTGCAACTGGCTGATTAACATGAGAACATGATCCTTTCAAAGGGATAGGACTTTCCAAACAAACACAAAGCATCATTATCTGCCATTACACACTGAGGAAACATTTGACTCACACTTGAATCTAAAAAAAAAAAACAAGGGTGGAGCTTGTTTATGTTGTTGGTCAACATTGTAGAGTGAGAACGCCCACGCTGTCATGTTACTGAGATACGAAGCCACTTTTATTAGCATGAGTTTAGCAACATTTATCAAGAAGTTCCAGATAAAAGAAGTGGTTAGAAGATGAAGTAAGTTTCTGGTACATTGCATCAGAACAGAATAAAATGAAACCTTGTGATCAAAGTGTTAAAATGTGCTTAGGTGGATTTATAATTAAACCTTAGCAAAAAATACATTTCTCTCTAAATACTGCAGCACTGTTACTGCAGCACACTGTCACAATGACTGTGCAGCTGCTTGCCTGTGGCCACAGTCTTAAAAATGGCATTGATATCAAACCTCTGTGAGTGTGTGGGAAACAGAGCTCCTTTTCCTGTTCTTTGAGAGAAAACACTCCAGAGAAAAATGGCAGGAAACCTCCAGGGCCTTCTGATTCTGGTTAGTCACCCTATCTTCTCCCCTGTCCACCTCTGTTTTCCATCCTCTCATCTTCTCTTCTCCCCTCTCCACCCTTTCCCCTCCCTTCTCCCCCCCTCTCCAGCCTTTCTCCTCTTCTCTCCACCGTCTCCTCCCCTCTCATCTGCTCCTTCTCCTCCTTTCCATTCTCCTCCTCTCCATCCTCACCTCTCTCCTCCCCTCGCCACCTTGCAGTGCCTGTAGGGATGATATACAGTGTATCATTTTAGTCAGCATCTCATAGTCCAGGGTTACTCACATATTGACTGGACAATATCTGCCCTCTTTTAGATTAGGCAATTGGCCTTCATTTGTTTTAATGTTAAATATGTTACATATGGTTCATATGTTAAAGATGAATAAATACATTTAAAGTAATCTGTTGGCCAAGTGTCTTTTTTTTATAGAGTTTATAAGATGGGAAATGCAAATTATTTTTGAAGTAAAGTCAAATGAAATGTGAAAATTATAGTTTGGTTATATGTAAATGAATTAACTGGTGTCAATGCATTCATGTTACTGTAATTTAGTTAAAAGTAAATACATTAGGTTGGTTCAATTTCAATATATTAGTTTGGTTCAACAACTGAAATGTTCAGAAAATCATTTGGATCAAGGCAAAGATTTAAGGTTGGGTAAAGTGCAGTATTATTGTTTACATCAACATAAAATAATCTGGTCATAACAAGTGACTCAATTTAGATTCTGTGAAGTCAGATATTTTAGATGTGATATCTGGACATCATTTTTTTTTTAAATTTGAGCAAGGTTATACTTTTTTCAGTGTATATTTGCGAGCTGGACACAGAAGGCAGCCAGTCTGGCTACATCCACAAACCGCCTACCAGCACCTCTCAAAATCTGTCACCTCGCATCTTGTTTGTTTACTTCATACAAAAACAGAAGTGTAACAAAGACACAAACAATAACATATTAATTAGAAAGCTTAAGAGGTGCTTGCAGGTGGTTTGCTTTAGACACAAGAAGTGTCACAGCTGGTGAAGACAAGAGGAATACAGACAAAAGCAGGCAGACAGGATCAGTGTTTCACTGAAGGTATGTAGATTTACTGGCAGGTGCAGGTGAAGGTAGAGGGGGAAAGCAACAGATCCTCAAAATTTAACAAATACACTGAAGGAAAGCAGCAAAGCATCCTTGATGTGGGCTCGTTTATAAACTGTGAGGCAGATGAGGTAATGAGGTGAAGGTGAGGGGGTGAGCAGGGAAGGCCAGGCAGCTGCAGAGCAGATGAGGAAAATGGGGACAAGTACTGTATTTAACTACAATGTTGAGGCACTTTATTTTATTTTATTTTTTTTATAGTATTTTCTGTGACTTTATACTCATAATCCACTACAGACTATTTTTTAGTTTTCCAGACTCAGATTAATTATGAATGAATGAATCTAACATTCATTATCTAACAGCTTATTCTTTTAACCCTTTGGGCCCGAACGACGCATAGTGTGTCCAAATTCACACCTATTCTTCTCTATTGATTTTCTCGGCGACCGTGCGTCATAGCGAGAAGCCACACATATCACGTGAAACGGCGATATTGTAGCTTTCCGACAAGACCAAGCACTTGTCGGTAGTCCAATGTTTTCATAGTGAAAATAAAAAAAGATAAAGTTACACTAAAATCATGAATAACAGAGCTTTCAGCTCTGCACACACATTACTCTTGGATGGATTACTCGCGAATGCAGACTCGCACAGAAATGCCACGCATATCACATGAAA
>NC_065517.1:4765385-4771405 GCF_006386435.1 Epinephelus moara | reverse complement strand
TAAGTGTTGAGTCAGAATTTTTTTAGTTCCTACGTTCCCTGAAGGCACTGTCACTCATGATTTCACACCCCTCTCAGTTGATGCCACGCCCCCCACGCCACATCAGGGTCAAAGTCTGAAACTCAAAAAACAGATTTGAAAGTGAAAAAAAAGATCTGAAAGTGAAAAAAAGATTTGAAAGTGAAAAAATAAGATTTGAAACTGTAAAAAAATAAGATCTGAATCTGAAAAGATAAAACATGCAACTGAAAAAAAAAAGACCTCAAATGTTAAAATATATATGGAAGTGAAAAGTGAAAATAAATTATTCATTCAAAAGAATTACCAAAGTGAATCAAAATTATATTTAACCTGAAAAAACGTTTCATATACTTATTTTTATTTTGAATACATTGTTGTATTTTTCAAAATTCAAGATCAACACATGAATTTTCAGTTTCAAATTTTATTTTTTCAAGCATTTGACCCTAATGTAGCTCCATACCTTTGCTGCCTCTCTTGCCCTGGTAAAAAACCATAACCATTCACCTAGTGCGCCCCAGCTACCCAATACCTTCAAAATAAAAGCATTAATAAGTACTCAAATTAACTCAAACAATACAAAATATTATAAGCAAACTAAAGGTGTCTTCTTCAGAACTAAACAACAAAAAATAACTAAATAATTAGTGATTAAACATTACAAGAATAACAAATAGCTCCATCAGCGCTATCCCGATCAGCTGATCAACCCGTCTTCATTCTGGGGGACTTTAATTCCTGTGACTTGTCTAATCATCTGCCCACATTACAACAGTATGTAGATTGCCTGACCCGTCTGACGCGCACTCTGGATAGGTGCTATGGCAATTTACCCGATGCCTACAAATCCATCCTTCAGCCAGCCCTGATAAAGTCCGATCATAACGTTATACATCTGCTCCCACGTTACAGGGCAAAGCTGAAACGGGAGAAGCCAGTGACTAAGGACATACAGATATGGTCAGATGATTGTAAGGAGGAACTGAGAGACTGTCTGGAAGATACGGACTGGCAGATCTTCTTTGACTCCTGTGATAACCCACATGATTTGACAGATACTATCACATCTTATATAATGTTCTGTGAAAGTAACATTATCCGCACAGAAACAGTTAGAAATATTTCCAAATAATAAGTTATGGATAACCAGTGACTTAAAGGATTGTATAAATCAGAAAAAAAAAAATGCTTTTGTTAATGGGAATACAGAACTTCTCAAAGAGCAGAGATGTGAATTAAGAGCTTAATTGAAAAAAGCAAAAATAGAGTGCAAGGATAAAGTAGAGAAACACTTTTATTCTGGCAGTGCTAAAAGAGCATGGGAAGGTCTAAATCAAATGATGGGGAGGGAGACAAAGCAGAAACGTGCCCCTGTGACCCACCTTTCTCCATCCTGGGCTAATGAATTAAACTTATTTTATAGCTGATTTGATAAGACAAATTTCTGTACTGAGTGGGATGAAGTGTCTAATTCTATCCCACAATATGTTCCACTGACACTCGCACAACATGAAATTGCCTCAAGTCCGGCATGTATAAAACCCAATAAGGCACCCAGGCCTGATGACCTTAGAGGTAGAGTGTTAAAAGATTGTACTATGCAATTAAGGAGTTTTGACTTAACTATTTCAGATCCTGCTTGACTCGTGTACAGTACCCAAAATTTGGATAAAATGTCGAACATTGTGCCCATTCCTAAAAAGCCAGGGGCTTCAGAATTAAAAGATTTTAGGCCCATTGCACTTACCTCCATTATAGGTCAGTGCATGGAGAGAGTTTTAAGTAGACATATGACAGCTACTACATCGAACAGCCTTGACCACCTACAGTTCGCATATAAAAGTAAGAGGGGCAGAGATGATGTGACTGTAACCTTGTTCAACAAAGCATTTACAAGCCCCCACACACTACGTTAGAATTCTTTTTATTGATTTTACATCTGCTTTTAACACCATGCAAATACATATCCTTTTGCAGTGACTCATCCATCTATGGGTTACCACTAGGACCACCAGGATTACAGCGCCCCTCCAAGCGCCGCAACGATCTGCCAGACCATCATATGTAACTTCATTGTTTATGCTGCCCGTGTGCTCAGAAGCACACAAAAAATGCATTTTTGAGTAATTTCCGAGAAGTTATGAAAAAATAAAAAAATATTAGAGACTATAGAATAGGACTGACAACCTCTCCAATGTCTCATGTCAATTAATTAACACTATTTGTTGGCTTTTTATAATGCCTTTTTCTTTTTTTTTTCTGCTGCGCTGCTGCTGCGCCGTGTCTCCAGTTGAAAGTGATGATTTGCTAAATACATTCTACAATAATAAATTAGATTAACTTTTGGTCTATAACATTGTTGGCTATATTACGCATTTTAATAAAAAAAAAAACTAATAATATAATAGAATAAACACCAAAATAATTAGTGGAAACTTTTTTTTTTTAATTAGTGGAAACTTTTTTTTATTGATACTCCTCCTCTCTGACATACTAACACACACACACACACACTGAACACGCAATTGAATGAATGAATGAATGAACATTAATTAGGAATGAAAACACAATTGGAAAACAACAACAACAATAAGGCAATATGGGCACTGTCAAACTATGGAACTATGTACAAAGATAAGAAAGAGAACTCAGAACATAACGGATGCATTGGCGAACAAACAATGAGCACGAACGGCATCTAATGAGGCAGACACCCTGGGCAAAAGCTGTCAACCCTTGCAGTGCACTTCCCACACACAGGGCGCTTGCATCCCTGGCAGGACAGAAGGTGTCAAATGTATCAAAATGTATAATTTTCAGCAGCGGTCTAAGGTGTCAAATGTATCAAAATGTATAATTTTCAGCAGCGGTCTGTGTGACCACTGCTGCGGTCGGAGGTATAAATGCTCAGAAGTCTAGTGTGTTTCATTTTTGTAACTTTTAGGCTTCAGAAAACATACAAGACACATTTTTAGGAAAAGTCATAGGAGGAGAAGCTTGTAGGTTTTGTCTAAACAGAGTTATTTGCATTATAAAAACCCAAACGGTCTGTCAGACCGTCTTAGCGGTTCTAGTGTTAATGGTGGCATTATTCATTGAATCAGAGATTTCCTCTCAGACCGCCCACAAAGAGTCCTTGTAAATGGTATTGTCTCAGATGAGATCGTATTGAACACAGGAGCACCACAAGATACAATTTTTTCGCCCTCTCTTTTCTCTGTGTACACAAATGAGTTAAATATTGATCATGCATACTTTAGTTTATTTAAATACGCAGATGATATGGCGTTGGTTGCTCTCCTGCAGGAGGGCGATACAGAAAGAGAGAATTTGCATTTTAACTATGTGCTGAGCTTTCAAAATTGGTGTTCAACCAGCTCCTTAGAAATAAATGTCTCAAAGACCAAGGAGCTAATCTTACAAAATAACAAAAATATAATGAAGCCCCCCTGCCCCCGAACTGACCCCGGTCAGGAGAAATGCAGTCTGCATGACTCCAAGAAGATCATGTGAGATAATTCAAATGATTCTGTAAGTCATTTACTTATAAAGGGGGTCCCCTTTTACACCCGGAGGTAAGGCTTTGATTACCAGGAGCCAGTGAGTTCCAGAGGGATGGGGCAGCGATGGAGAAGGCCCTGTCCCCCCAGGTTCGGTGCTTGGTCCGTGCAGGTAGTGAGAGGAGATTTCCTTCAGATAAGCGGAGACAGAGTGCAGTTATCAAAGGTGAGGCAGAGGTTGTGGGTGGCTTTGGTGCGGGATGTGGGGTCAATGATGATTATGTCCGATTTGTCACTGTTCAGTTGGAGATAGTGTGTTTGCATCCATGATTTTATTTCAGTGAGACAGTTGGTGAGTGTGGAGTGGGTGGTGTTGATGATGGTTTTGGTGGAGATGTACAGTTGGATGTCGTCAGCGTAGCAGTGGAACTGGAAGCCGTGACGACAGATGATCTTGCCAAGGGGGAGCATGTAGAGGATGAAGAGGAGGGGACCAAGCACCAACCCCTGGGGGACACCTTGGGACAGGGGAGCGGTGGGGGAGGTGCAGTTGTTTATACTGATGAACTGATGTCGGTTGATGAGGTAGGAGTGAATCCAGGAGAGTGCTGTGCCGGTGATGTGGAGAGATGATTCCAGTCGGGAGAGCAGGATGGAGTGATTGATGGTGTCGAAGGCTGCTGTGAGGTCAAGGAGGATGAGAATGTTGAGGTGTCCGGAGTCTAAGGAGAGGAGGAGGTCGTTGGTGACTTTCAGGAGGGCTATTTCAGTGCTATGTTTTGAATGGAAACCGGATTGGAAAGTTTCGAACAGGTTATTGGAGGTGAGGTGGGTTCTGAGCTGTGAAGCGACAGCATGTTCCAGGATTTTTGACAGGAAGGGGAGATTGGAGATGGGGCGGAAGTTACTTGGATTGTCAGGGTTTAAACCAGGTTTTTTGATGATTGGTGTGATGGCAGCCAGTTTGAGGGTTTTGGGGACGGAACCAGAGCTGAGGGAGGCGTTAATAATACCAGTAATGAGTCGGGAGATAACAGGGAGGCAGTCCTTAATGAGTGTGGATGGTATGGGATCCAGAGTGCAGGTGGAGGTTTTTAGTCCAGTCATGATGGTTGTTAACTGTGCTGGGGATACTGGAGAGAAGTGGGACAGGGGCTGAATGGTGATGGGTGGTGAGGCAGGTGGGGAGATGGGAGGGATCCTGGAGGTGTTGAGGTTACTGTAGATGGTGTTTATTTTTGTTTGGAAGTATGTTAAGAAGGATTGGCACTTTTCAGTGATGAATGATGAGGAGGTGTTGTCATGTTGTTTGAGGAGGGGGTTTATGGTGGAGAACAGAGCCTTGGGGTTGTTGGAGTGGATCAGGTGAGAGTAGTGAGTGGACCAGGCAGCGTTGAGTGCATCTTTGTATTGTTGTAGGGGGTCGGTGTAGGCTAGGAGGTGAACTGATAAACCGGTTTTCTTGCAGTCTTTCAAGTTGTCGTTTCCGGGTCTTCATTTGGCGAAGTGCAGGGGTGTACCAGAGGGCAGAGTGAGTGAATGAGACGGTTTTGGGGGCGAGCTGATCCAAGCAGGAGGAGAGTGTGCCATTGTAGTAGTTTACCAGGTCAGCGGGGTCATCAGACGGCGGGGGAGGTGAGGCAGACAGACAATGGGTGAGTGAGGCTGAGAGAGCTGAGGGAGAGAGGGATTTAAGATTTCTTAAAGTTATGGTCTGGTTGTGTTTTGTGGTGGGGATAGGGATGTCTACGTCCATAGTGATTGCCAGGTGGTCAGGTGATCGTGGCCGGATAACTGTTGAATGTTGAGATTAGTGGAGCAGACCAAGTCCAGAATGTGACCACGGTTGTGTGTTGGGAAGTTAATGTGTTGGGTGAAGTTGAGACATTGTAGCAGTTCCAGAAATTCTGTGGCAGGTTTATTATCTGTACTGTCAATGTGTAGATGGTGAGATGGCAGATGACTGGGTCAAAAAGTCAGCAAGATCAGAGAGGAAGGAGGGATGTGGCTTGGGTGGGCGATAAATGATGGCTGTGACCAGAGGACAGGGACCAGAGAGTTTGAAGGTGAGGTGTTCAAATGAGGGGGCAGGAGGGATGGAGATGGTGGTTGTTTTGATATTGTTTTCTGCAGATGGCAGCAATGCCACCTCCCCGGCCTTCTGTACGGGGTTTGTCCATTGTAAGTGTATCCTGTAGGGGTGGTTTGGTTTAATGAGAAGTAGTCCAGAGGTTTTTGCCAGATTTCAGTGAGACAGAGAAAGTCCAGGTTATTGTCCGTTATATACAGTGGTGTGAAAAAGTGTTTGCCCCCTTCCTGATTTCTTACTTTTTTGCATGTTTTCCACACTTAAATGTTTCAGATCATCAAACAAATTTAAACATTAGTCAAAGATAACACAAGTAAACACAAAATGCAGTTTTTAAATGAAGGGTTTTATTAATGAGGAAGAAAAAAATCCAAAGCTACATGGCCCTGTGTGAAAAAGTGTTTGCCCCC
>NC_065517.1:4761236-4764559 GCF_006386435.1 Epinephelus moara | reverse complement strand
AGCTTTGGATTTTTTTCTTCCTCATTAATAAAACCCTTCATTTAAAAACTGCATTTTCTGTTTACTTGTGTTATATTTGACTAATGTTTAAATTTGTTTGATGATCTGAAACATTTAAGTGCGGAAAACATGCAAAAAAGTAAGAAATCAGAAAGGGGGCAAACACTTTTTCACACCACTGTATAGCCAATTTGTGTTTGACTGTGAGGACCTGGGAAGTGGAAGGAGATTGACCAGATCAATATGTCTTGTGCTGGGTGGACGGGGGCGCCTGCATCTGATGATGGTATGGATGAGAGAAATAACAGGTTGTAGTTGTAATGACTGGTGAGGCCGAGGAGGGGAGCTAGAGGGAAAAAACGAGCAGCGAGGTGCCAGTGGAGCTTTGGAAGGAGAAGAAGAGTGAGTGGTGGGGGTGTGGCAGGTAAACAGTCGTTCACGTGTAGCAGTCTGGATGGCGTGTTGCACGTTAGCCGTTAGCATGTGGCTACCGTGCCCGTTTGGATGGACGCCGTCACTCTGAGAAGGAGCGGTTCCAGAACAGATTAACAGATTAAAATTGTCTATGAAGTTAATATTGTGAGTGAAGCAGGTGGACTGTAACCAGGTATTGAGGCTGAGAATCCTTGAAAAACCTTCTGCTCTGCGGGCCGCGGTGGGAATCAGCCCGGAAATAAAAACAGATTTCCCACAGCTGGTTAAAAAGTTTAAAAGGTCCTTAAAGTCATTTTTTGTCAGTTCAGACTGTCTACGAGCAGTGTCATTGGAACCAACATTAACAACCACTCGTCTTATGGAGGATGGAAGAGAGCACAGCAGCGCCAGGAGTTTTCTGAGTATGATGGGAACTGTGGACCCAGGGAAACAGTGTGTGGCAGCGTTGAAAAAGCACATTTTCAACACATTTCTGATTATTGAGTCTCCAACTATTAATGTGGATGGGGAGAAGAGTGGACGAGGAGGTGACGACTGCTGGTTCCCATTGCCTGGGAGAGTGGAGTCTGAGTCAGCGCTGTGAGAAGGGGACGTGGAGTGAGGACAGACCAGGTTGGCGGAGGGGACAGCAGCAGTTCGGCCAGGAGAGGGATTCCCCAACACGGGCTCCGAGCGGGGAGGAATCCCAGAACGTTTGGGCATGGCCTCTTTCAGGATCTTTTGATTGTGTGATTGAATGGAGGAAGCCGGCTTTGATGGCGGAGGAGAGTTGTCATTTTTAAGTGGCGGAAAATGATCCTCATCCAGGATGGAAAACATATTGGACAACCGGAGGGGCTGAGACGAAGGTGAGCTGTGTTGAGGCTTTCCATCTCGTGTACTTTCCGGACATTAGTCCACGATTTCTCCCAACGGGATCTGGGAGCGGGAGTGAAGTTAACCAGAGCCTTGGGCTTCGCTCCTAGCCGGGACCAGTGAGCTGTAGCTGTGATGGCTGCGCTGTTCGGAGACGGGAGGGGGACAGTTGAGTATAGTTCTCCCATGGATGTGGAGTTAGCAGCGGGACCCAAAGCGACAACCATTGAGTCCATGATCTGCTCCTCTACCCTCAGCTGGTACAGCATGAACATCCTCCCTTCCAGCTTGTTGATCCTCTGGCTCAGCCGGTGGCAGCTGTCACAACCAGGCGAGGTGAGTGGAAGCATGTCACGGTGGGGTCGGTGGAGGTTTTCTGGGGAGGAATAAACACAACTGTGGCCAGTAATGGAGTCGAAACAGGTGAAGGGTTATAGTTGTGGTGGTAGCTGTAGGCCGGTGAGGTAAACAGAGACAGTAGCACAGGGTGAGACTTACTCACGAGGGCTCCACAGAGGCAGTCCACGGTGGAGAGTAGATTCGATTATAAGGCCGTACAGACAGGTCAGAGTTGGTCAACGAGACTTATCGGCGCAGGCCCAAATACTGGGCCTGGTGTGTTGGATCAGCCTCCGGTAAGCTGTGTTGGTGGTCTTCCGTTAGCCCAGTGCTAACAGTGGTTACGCCGTCTGCTGTTTCCCCGCGTGGTACAAGTAAACAGTCCACGTTTTCTTCAATTTCTTCAATTTTCTTCAATTAGTAATTGATTTACAATAGAAAAAATCCTTAAAAATAGCAAAAGTTCAGACAAGAGGTGCAAAGATATGGAGATGATTTAAAATGATTTAAAATTTTGCTTTTAAATAAGGTTGCAGTCATTACAGGGTGGATTAGGCAGTGTAAAATATGAATGTTTTTAGGTTTGACTTAAAAGTGGTCAGAGTCGGGGCTTGACTAACATCATTTCGGAGGTTATTCCTGGTTTGTGATGCATTTGGGATGGTCAGTGCACCAGCCTTAGGTAAGGTAACCAGTGTAAGGATTTTAGAACTGGAGTAATGTGGTTATTTTCTAGTTTTTGTCAGGACCCTAGCAGTAGCATTCTGAAACAGCTTCTTTTGAAAGTCCTACAAACAGACAATTGCAGTAATCTAATCTACTGGAAATAAAGGCGTGGGTGAGCCTTTCAAGGTCTTGCTTTGACCTTATTACTCTGACTCTAGCAATGTTTTTTAAATGGCAGTGCGCAGATGACATTACACATTTGATGTGGCAGTGAAAATTTAAATCTGAGTCCAGGATAACACTAAGGTTTCTTGCTTGACTCTTACTAATAAGAGAGAGGAATTTGAGGTGAGAGCTGACACTCTTTCTTTCAGTGGTCCAAAGACAATTATGTCGGTCTTATCTCTGTTGAGTTTGAGAACATTTTGACACATCCAATCATTTATTTGCTCAGTACAGTGAAACAGGCGTTCTACAGGTCCATAATCACCTGATGAAAGTGATTTGTATATTTGTGTGTCACCTGCATAATTATGGTAGGCTATTTTGTATGATTCGGCCTAATGGAAGCATACGGGAATTAAACGGATAGTGCACCCAAAAATGAAAATTCAGCCATTATCTACTCACCCATATGCCTACGGAGGCCCTGGTGAAGTTTTAGAGTGCTCACATCCCTTGCGGAGATCGGCGGGGGGAGCGGCTAGCACACCTAATGGTAGACGGCGCCCCGGAGTAACGTCCAAGAACACAAAATTGAATCCACAGAGTATCTCCATACTGCTCATCCATGGTGATCCAAGTGTGCTGCAGCCGCGACATAAAAAGTTGTTTCGAAAAACGTCATATCAATCAATCAATCAATCAATCAATTTTATTTATAAAGCCCAATATCACAAATCACAATTTGCCTCACAGGGCTTTACAGCATACGACATCCCTCTGTCCTTATGACCCTCGCAGCGGATAAGGAAAAACTCCCCAAAAAAACCCCTTTAACGGGGAAAAAAAACGGTAGAAACCTCAGG
>NC_065517.1:4742253-4758484 GCF_006386435.1 Epinephelus moara | reverse complement strand
AGATCACCGATCACCCTGAGCGCGCGCACACGTGAGCGCGGAGTACAGAGAAGCAGTCAGAGCTACAGGCTACAGTGAGGCTAAAAACAGAGTTCATATGACGTTTTTCGAAACAACTTTTTATGTCGCGGCTTCAGGACACTTGGATCACTATGGATGAGCAGTATGGAGGTACTCTGTGGATTCAATTTAGTGTTCTTGGACGTTACTCTGGGGCGCCGTCTACCATTAGGTATGCTAGCCGCTCCACCCGCTGATCTCTGCAAGGGATGTGACTGATCTCTGCAAGGGATGTGAGGACTCTAAAACTTCACCAGGGCCTCCGTCGGCATATGGGTGAGCAGATAATGGCTGAATTTTCATTTTTGGGTGCACTATCCCTTTAAACAAGAGGGGTCCCACAATGGATCCCTGTTGGACCCCACATGCCATAGCCATCTGCTCTGACTAGTAGTTACCGATCGAGACAAAGTACTTCCTGTCATGAAGATATGACTTGACCCATTTAAGGACAGTTCCATAAAGTTCGACCCAATTTTCTAGTCTTTGTAACAAACTGTGTGGTCCACTTTGTCAAAAGCAGCACTTACATCCAGCAGCAGAAAGTTGCTAAATTGCTGGTAGACAACCTCCGATAACCTCACTTAAGAACGGTAAGTTTGAAATAGGCTGATAGTTGTTCAGTACAGTGGCATCAAGACTGTTCTTCTTTCGGAGAGGCTTGATGACTGCAGTTTTCAAAGCCTTTGGAAAAGTGCCAGATTGGAGGGAGACAGTAACTATCACAGTTAGTTGTTTTACCAGGCTGCTCAGCACAGTTTTAAGGAAGCTAGTGGGTAAAACATCAAGTCGGCAAGTGGAAGAACTGAGACTGGAGACAATTTCTTCCAGTGTTTTGTCATTGACAGACCTAAATTCTGTCATACCTAACAAGTTACTTTGAGAAGACTACAGTGATGGTGCTTTATTCTTCAGCATCAAGGAGTTAATCACACATCTGATGTCTTGAACCTTGTTATTAAAAATGGCTGCAACCTCGTTACATTTGCTGATGGAGACGAGTTCTGGTGATATTGGAACTTGAGGGCTAGTTAACCTGTCTACAGTAGCAAATAATACATGTGCGTTCTATTGTTTTCTCAGAGAAAAATATTGCCTTGCACTTCGCAAGGTCTGATTATAAATGCATAATATTTCTTTATAGATTTCAAAGTGAATGTGGAGCTTTGATTTACACCATATTTGTTCTGCTTTCTGGCACTTCCTTTTCTGGACCCTTACAGAATGAGTGTTTCTCCATGATGCCTTTTGCTTATTACTAATGAATTTCACCTTAACACTAGCAATGGCATCAATGACATTTGCAGGAATTCAACAGATCATCAACATGATTTGAAATTATGGCAGATTCAAATGTGATAGTTTCCATGAAAAGTGTTTTGGTGCTCTCATTAAAGTACTTTTTTCAACATTTGCTGATCCATGGACAATTTTGGGAGTTACTGAGCGATCAAAAAATACACAGAAATCATGATAGAGCAATATCAAGCACAGGGACATCTGACATCTTAACACCTTTAGTAATGACAAGATCTAGAGTGTGTCCTCTATTATGCGTCGGCTCTCTCACATGTTAAGAAAGATCAAATGTGTAAAGTATGGCAGAAAGTTCTGTGGCATTTTTCTTACAGACATTATCCATGTGTATATTGAAATCATCTGTAATGACCTTCAATAATGAACTTCATTTCCATTTTAAATGACATATTCAAATGACATATTCAAAAGATGAGAACTCACCAAATGATAGCTTCTTACAAAGAAATGTATCTCTGAAAAAGGCACAGACACCACCTTCTTTTTTGTTCTGTCGTGCTTCAAACGTCAAAGTGTGAATAGGATTTCCCATTCCATTTGGCAAAATAAAAGGATTCAAACGAGATTTTAAAAGTATTCTCATCTATTGTTCTGTATGTTGCTCTGGCATCTAATATCATCACAATAAAAAGTCCCACTTCTGACTGGACAATAATAGAGTGTGTTCATTATGGTAATGAGATAGGGGTTGATAAAAACAGTGTGCACAGTGGCACTGTAATGAAGAACACCCATCAATACTGCAAACTATCTTGAGCATTTAAAAGGTACGACAAACAAAATATTTTATTCCAGAGATTTATCATTGTAGTTTAACATTCATGAATATCAAAATATTTTAAGATAAACATACATCTTTCATGCATTAATGTTGTTGGTTCCTCATGGAAATTATATATTCCTAATGGACATTCTTACAGGAATAAAGAAACATGGCACCAGAAGTCAGCCGCACTGATGTGAATGACATACATCCCTGTTATGAAATATATAATGTCTCCTACAGACTGACAAGCACTCCTTCTACAATATGTGTTTTAATATATATTTTCCTTGGGTCATTATCTGTTGTCACAGTATGTGGAAACCTTCTGGTAATAATCTCTATCATTTACTTCAAACAGCTCCACACTCCTACAAACTCTCTCATCCTCTCTCTGGCTGTAGCTGACCTGCTTGTTGGTGTTGTAGTTTTTCCTCTCAGCATGGCCTTCTCTCTTAGCTCATGTTTACATTATGAACATTTATTTTGCAAAGTGAGAGATAGCTTTGATGTAACACTGAGCACAGCTTCCATTCTGAATTTATGTTGTATTTCCATAGACAGATATTATGCAGTGTGTCAGCCTCTGACATACAGAACTAAGATAAATGTTAAAGTTGTTGTGGTCATGATCCTGGTCAGCTGGAGTGTGTCTGTTTTAGTAGCCATTGGCTTTCTAATTCCAGGATTAAACCATGAAAAATGTGACGATAATTGTTTTATTGATCTTCTACTTGCACAAATTTTGGGACCCATTTTCTCATTTTACCTCCCAGTGATCATAATGCTCTGTATCTACCTGAAGATTTTCCTTGTGGCACAGAGACAGGCACGCAGCATCAGGAACACAACATGTCAGAGCACAAAATGTGGAGCAACTGTAGGTAAAAATGAGAGAAAGGCCACCAAAACTCTTGCAACAGTTATGGGAGTTTTTCTGATGTGCTGGACTCCTTTCTTTCTCTGTTTTACTTTTCAGCTTTTGGATAATGTGTTAGTGCCACTTCCGCTGTTTGAAACTCTTAACTGGCTTACACTGTCAAATTCAATGCTCAATCCATTTATTTATGCTTTCTTTTACAGCTGGTTCAGGTCAGCTTTCAGAATGATCATTTCTGGGAAAATATTTAAAGGTGATTTTGCAGATACAAAACTGCTCTGACATATTCTGTGGAGTGCTGAAATGGCCAACATACAAGTCAGTACTGATGAAATATAGCATATTTTTTTTCTTTGTTTAATCATGCAGTAACAATTGAATATTAAGGTGTTATACTGACTGAGGTACAGAGGTGTATTATAGTGAGATGTCAGTTTATGCAACCATGTAAAAAGCTTAAAGACACTATGCTTACATCTACATGTGTGCTTATTCCAACACTTACTTACTTCATGAACTTAGTTACTAATTTGGAACTCTGATTAATAAAAAAAAAATATGTATATATATATATATATATACATATATATGTCATATATATATATATATATATATATATAAAACCAAAATTACCATATAAATAGTACAGGTTGTACAATTTTGGAATTTTTGACATTGAGAAGAGGTTGGTGGAATCACTCACTCTTGTGTAACATTAAATAGGCTGCTTGTATTTTCAAAAAGTTTTTATTCATAATATAATAACAAAACATGATCTTACTAAGCAAAGTAAGTGTGTGAGTGTGTGAGTGAGTGAGTGAGTGAGTGAGTGTGTGTGTGTGTGTGTGTGTGTGTGTACTAGGGATGTAACGATTACCGATATTACTGTAAATTTCGGTTAATTTTTACACGGTAAGAATTACCGTTTATGTTTACATTAATTGCATTATTGTGGTGGATTATCAGGATATGTAATAACAGCCTCATTCAAGTCTCGCGATGCAGGCGCTGTGTGAATGCGTAGCATGTGTAAACACAAACAATGAAAACATGGCGGAAGCGGCACTCAGGACATTTTCCCCCCAACTAAACGCATAGAGTCTGAGGTCTGGGCATACTTTGGGTTTCTGAAGAATGCCGAGGGACAGCTGGTGGAAGACAACTATCCTGTGTGTAGAACATGCAGAAAGAAAGTTGCTGCGAAGGGCAGCAACACTACAAATCTTCTGGCTCATCTCTGTGACCATCATCCACAGCTTTACAGCCAATGCAAGTTATGCTATGCAAACGTCAGTTATTGTGTGAGGGACTTCGGTTTTACTAAGATTGTCATAATGTGTAACTCTCGACGTATATGGGACATTTGAGCCGTATCTGTCCTCCTAAACGGCGACTAGGTTTTCCGTTTTCGTTTAAGACACTTAGGAGCTAATACTAGCTGATTAGCTAATAGCCGTATTAGCAGCTATGTTGCTAATGTTAAGTGTTTCAAAACGAAACGGAGCTGAAAACACTGAGCGGAGCCGAAAGAATATAAACCGACGTAACGTAACGCTAACTGAGATCAACTATGATTGAATCACTGTGATTATGGTTATTGTATGGCGAGCTAGAATCGATATAGACGGCCAGTTATGCTTTCTCGACCTAAGCTCAAGGAAACAACATAAAACGCTGCCGTGTTAACCTTTGACCGAGAGCATGCACTCCTTTTGTCATACAGGTAATCCTCTGACTCACATGCACACTTCTAATGTGTGAATTATTCTGTGTAATGATGACCATTGCCCTTAGGGTTTTTTTGGTTTCTCCTGCACATTTGTGATATCTATTCTATATATTGTATGTTTTTTGTTCTACTCTTGCATTGTTTTGTTTTATATATATTTTTCCTCTCGTGCTAATAAATAAATAATTAATATATAAATTGTTTACATATTTTGCTGACTGTTCAAATGCACCAGACAAATACGCTTTGCTCCTGTAATGTGTTTGTGAAGTTATTTCAATGTATCTATTTTTTGGACATTTTACAGCGCTTAAAAAAATATCGCAATATTATCGTTTACCGTGATAATTTGGTCACTATAATCGAGATATCAAATTTTCCATATCGTTACATCCCTAGTGTGTACATGATTTGTGTAGGATAGTTGCACCAGGATAGACACAGGGGATAGTTAATTTGTGTGCAAGATCTTGTGTTTGTGAAACATGAACTAACTTCAACTGGTGGTTAAGGCACAAATGTTGATGTCACCCCGTAAGCCTCACTACAAAAAGATCACAACAATAAAACTCAGTGAAGAGTGTTAAACTACTACTCAATCATATTACATGTACATTGAAAAAGTTAAACAGTCTTGTTTTGCTTTGTGGATTTCAGTTAACGTTATCAAGGCCCACTTACTTTGTTACCAGTCAATGAATGGAAGAGGAAAAGGGGTGCCCAAGAACTTAGGGGGTTTGTTCAGGTTGAAAGTTAAACAATTAAATGCTTTCTGTCTTCCGCCCCATGAGGGGGGACAGGGAGTAGAGCTTAGAGTCTCTGCCCGAACCCGAGCTTGGGCAGAAAAAAACAACAACAACAAAAAAACGGCATATCGGACCGGGCCCGGCCGGGGTGCGAGTGTGACAGGGATGATAGCTGTGTGAGTGCGCGTGCTGGTGTGTGTATGAGCGAGCTGGAGGAGAGAGCAGCAGTGCACAGTTGGAGTTACAGCTAAGTTCTTGTTTTGTTGGTTGTTTTGGTGTGGTTACTGCCAACAGTAACCTGTACTGTTCAGTAATAAACGGTGGTTTGCCGAATAACTGCGTCATCCTTTCTACACATCCTGGCAGACGCTACAGTATTATAAAAAGTCAAATTAAACCACACTTTGTATGACACATAAAGTTACAACAAAGTTAGTTACAATGTTGCAACATTGTGCGCGCACAGCTCTTCATCACCTGGATCCTAAAATAAACACCTGTTTTATTACATAATCATGCTTCCATGTTGCGCCATTCATTAAGATCCTATATTTCTGTCATTCAAATAACAAGAATTGTGGTTTAATACTCTTAATTATACCAGCCAGCTTACTGAAAAATGTTGGGTTTAAATATGGCTCGGGCCCATAATTACAGTTAATTGGACGGGCCGGGACGGTCCCGGACATAACGTGCACGGGCTCGGGCCAGGTCGGGGCTGGATTTTTTGGGCCCGATCTAAGCTCTAACAGGGAGGCAAAATTGCATCTGCTCTGCCCAGTTCGTGGGGAACCAGAAAGTATGCGGAGTATAACCCCTTTGTCATGAGTGGGCATAACATGTCCAGGATCACTGCTGAGAGGTAATCAATCTCCTCCTGGAAGGATAGGTTCACCTCCTTGATGCCCATGAAAGGAAAATGGAACATGGTAGAACTGGACAGAATACCCTAGTCACAGTCCATCCATTCTGTTAATGGGCAGTCATCGACATGCCCCATAAAACTTAGTCAGGGTAAAGTAAAGGTAAAGTTCCACTGATTGTCACACACCTGAGTGTGTGAAATTTGTTCTCCGCATTTGACCCATCCCCTGAGGGAGCGGTGAGCAGCAGCGGTGCCGCGCTCGGGAATCACGTGGTGATCTAACCCCCTAATTCCAACCCCTGGTGCTGAGTGCCAAGCAGGGAGGCAATGGGTCCCATTTTTATAGTCTTTGGTATGACCCGGCCGGGGATCGAACCCACGACCTCCCAGTCTCAGGGCGGACACTCTACCACTAGGCCACTGAGCTGGTCAAGGGGACAAGCAACCAGCTGTAGGGTGGCAGCTAAAAAGCTCTGCTAACCTGTCTCCGACCCTAACTGCTACCAGACCCTCCATAAACAGAAGGCTGGCTCTTAGCATGCTGATTTGGAAAGGGCCGAGCCAGTGGTGAGATTAGATTGGGTTTGATTAGATTAGATTAGATTAGATGCCCCTCATTGTCCTTGTGGGAAATTCATTCTACTCAGGTCAACACAACACAAAACCCCACTCATTTTTATTAATGGAGCAGCATATCTCCTGCCAGAGGGAAGGATCTGAAAGCAGGATTTTGTTTTTCATCCTGACAATGTGTTTTTGGATAAGATCATTTGGTGGGGTAGATCCATCGATGATGTCATTTTGTGGTGGAAAGGTACAGAAGAGGAGTTGTTGGATCTCCATAGATTTCTTAACACTACTAACCCTAATGTCAAATTTTCCCTTGAGTATACAGTAAAAGCCGTATAAACTTTCTTGATATTACTATTAGTAAGGATGATACTGGCTGTCTTCCCACTTCCATTTTCAGGAAGGATATCCATAAGAACTCGATATTACATGTCAGCAGCTTTCATTCCAGTTCTTTGATCAACTCCATACCATTTGGTCAAATTCAAAGACTCCGTAGCATCTGTGACAATTATGCAGATTTTCAATGTAAGAGCAGAGGGATGTTCAGCCGCTTCAGAGAACGGGGTTACTCTCCCAGGGTATTACTGTAGATACAGCCCTTGCTAAGGCTAGCTCTCTAGATCGAGAAGATCTCTTTACTAGGAAACCTAAAGATCTTAAAACAGACAAAGTCTACTTCTCTACCCGCTATAGCACTGAGGCACTGGGTATACGTAAAATAATACAAAGCAACTGGGATCTTATTCTGTGTGATGACACCTTACGTTCTGTTTTCCCAGACCCCCCTGTGTTTACGTTCCAGAGAGCACCTACCCTGGGAGATAGACTTACCCGAAGCTACCTTCCTGCTGTGAAGGAACCACATACATGGCTGCCCAAGATGCCCCTTGGCACCTTCCCATGTGGTCACTGTAAGCAGTGCGATACAGGTGTAGTGGTTAAATCTAGAGGTTTTACACATCCTATCTTAAGAAGGTTTTCACAAATAACCACTTTATTAATTGTAAAACCACTCAGGTTACATATATTCTTCGTTGTTTCTTTTGCGATGCCTTCTATGTGGGTCGTACTAAATGGCGTTTGCAAGATCGGGTAGCTGAACATCTCTATGCAGGCCGAAGGAATGATCTTGATTATGCTATAGTGAAACTCTTCCATGAGATGCATAAAGGCAGATCTGTGTCTTTTACAGCTTTTGGCATTGATCACATCCCTTTAACAGCCCGCAGAGGGGATAGAGAGAAAGTCCTCAACCAAAAGGAGAGTTGCTGGATTTCCACACTTAGGGCTTTGACATCCCCAGGCTTGAATGATTCAGTGGATGATTCACGAGAGGGAGTGATGTTATACTCACGATATAAGAGTATAACATCACTCCCTCTCGTGTGATATTGCTTAAATATATATGTATGTATATATATATATATATATATTTGGTTTTGGTGTTCTTTCTGGGATTTGAACCCTGGTCTCCCGGTTGGGAAACCAAACCTTACCTACTGAGCTAGCATTATGCTCTGCCTTGCAGGTGTTTGTTTAATTCTGTACTTGTTTATTTGTTTGCCTTTTTGTTTTCTGTACTGCCATCTACTGGTTTTACTAATTTGTTTCTCATCCTTTCTTCAGAATCTATTCTATGGGTTTTTTCCTGAGCTCTATTTGTGCCACAGGTGTGGCTGATCCATGTAATGATCTTCACCTGTATATATATATATATGCCTTGTGACTTGTTCTTATCCTATTTGCCCTGACGAAGGCCGACTGAGGCCGAAACATGTTGGCAACTTTCATCTGTTCTTCATGAACTAGCCTCTTTAATAAAGCTTTTTAATTGCCAGAGTGCCTTGGACCGCCTTTTCTTCTTTTTCCTCTGAAAGCAGGTGCAGAGGTTATGTGTTGAGTCCCTCAGAATCTTGCTCGCTTTTTTCACAGTTCTCTAGTCATAGAGCTGCTGGAGGGTCAAGCATTGTTCCCACAGAGTTTAGACCCTCTGCAGTTTGGCCTTGTTTTTCTCTCAGAGCCCGCTATACCAAGCCAGAGGGAGAAGGTGAATAGGCTCTCTATATGCCAGATGTAAAAGCTGTTGAGGATGGTAGGGGCCACATTCAGTTGCCTCCCCCAGGATGTAGATTTGCTGCTGGCACTTTGTGAAGATGACTTGTGTGTTGTTCATCATAGTCCAAGATACTTGTGGCTGCTAACGCTCTCTACAACCTTCCCACTGAGAGTCTTCTGTGGGACAGGATCTGTCTTCCTTCTGAAATATAATCCACCACTGTCACTTCTTCTTCGATGCCCGCATGCTGACCAGCTGCGGCCCGTATCAATTAAAATTGTGTGTCACTCTTGCCTGGCGAGATCTCCTTTTAAACTGTAGTGTTGTTATTATTGTCTTTCATGCTGTTGTAAGTAGACTACTTAATTAGGTTCGGGAACCGGCCCCGTGCTGGTTCTGTGTCAGTCGAAACTCCAGGCCCAGCTCTGCCACTGACTGGCCAGTCTGACATTCTTCATAATGCATAAAGAACGTTAGTGAAACACAAATAGGCCTAACAGAAACATGCGTTCGTTTGGGGACAAGTTAGTGGTCACGTTACTCGTTCCACAGGCGAAGGACTCCGGACACATACAGTAAATACACCGGATGTGAGTAACTTTTAATATACTTGAGTCTTTGTGACTCTTGGCTCTTGTCCTCTAACTAATGCTTGTTTCTGTTTCACTAACGATATTTTCACCCCATTAAGTCACATCCCGTTATTTCCTCTGTAAACCTAACGTTACAGCAGCCTACAAGCATGCTGTGTCAATAAATCAGCTCAGACACTGTTAGAAATGTAATATTTAGCCTAATAACATCATGCTACAACAGCTTTAGTCAAATGGCTCTAGCTCTCCCAGTCAATGTCATAAAGTCTGGACACATTTTCCCTGTACACTGAAAAAAATGATTTTTTGGTCTTGTAATTATAACCTTGATTATTTGTTTAAATTTTACAAGGAAATATTATTTCAGTGCTTCTACTTTAAAATGTCACCTTTTATTCAATGTGTTACTTGATGTTTATTTGTAATTATGTATCCTCATTTTGATACTTAAATATTATCCATCACTCCAAGTAATATTAACTTAACAACTGTATTGACTGCAGGGGCGGCTGGCCAATAGAGGGTGATAGGGCGCCGCCCCTCCTTGAGCCACAAAAGAAAAGAAAGATGATGATAATAAATGTATGATTATCATCATCATTATTGTCATACATACACACAATATATTAATTATTCTCTTAATTTTCACTTGAAACAGCTCGTCCTGCCTCTGAATATCCAATCAGCCACAGTGTGAAGTCGCGTTCCGACCCCTTGGGGCGATATCAATCTGGCTGGAAATCACCCCGATCACTCTCATAGACTTTCATGTAAAAGGCTTTTTTTTCTAAATGCAGGCACTCCAATGCAATCTCTATGGGCTCCGGGAGGCCTCACCCCAACGTGTTTTCGTCATACGTAAACCACCAAGTATCATTCATGTGCTCCTCGTCATGTGCTCCTCGGATGGTCCGATTTCCCATGTCGGGAAGTCGTTCTTACTTCATTGTGTGTTCAATGGCATTTAAGTCGTAATGTGGAGACGACATGGACATTACAAAGAAGATGTGTTGTATTTTATCACTCAAAATGTTTAAAAAACACGTCGTCAACCGTTTCCACTGAAATATTGCTTTACTACGGTGGCTGACAAGGACAAATGCAATGCAAATACAGAAACGCACTGCATTTAAGAAAACAAATGCAAAGGGAAAATGCTGCAAATACAGAAACGCACTGCAAATAGAGAAGCGTGCTAGAGACTTGGAGTTCTACACGAGTAGTGTATCCGTAGTAGTAATGTTAGCTAACGTTACTGTACTTATGTTACTTTCCAGGACAACCCAGGTTTCAGTTTGGAGGCCTACTTTTCTGAACACTTTTTAATGTATAATACAGAGGTCATGATTATATTATAGACTTATTCATTATAGACTTTTAACAGCTCATATAAATAATTTGATTTTAGTTTTTGGGTTATAAAATTAAATATTATCTATTAGTGTTTAGAGCTGAACCACTGTGAAACAATCATGAAATAATGTTTTCTCTGATTTGCCTGCTGTCTATCAGCGCTGAGCGCCGCCTCCTCCCATTCAGTCTGTACCGCGGACACAACGCTGCACTGCCCGAGTCCGAGGAGGAGGACAGAAAAGACACTTTTGCTACTCATAATAAAAACTCCATGGGCTGCAATAATCCAAGATCAGAGGCTCACCGCAATTATAGGAAATATACACGAGTGGGATAAAAAAATGAAGGTGAAGATGTAAATCCAGCAAGGACTTTCACCCAATGATGATTATGATGATAATAATAAATAATAGCAATGATAATGATAAATAATCTAACACAATACATTTATAAAAATGACACTAAAGAGCCTAACATAGGAAACAGATTATCATGACAAACAAATCAAATCAAATACATCCACCATAAAAACACTTCCAAGACTTATATTAAAGTTTTTTTTTTAATGCATGTAGTTTTGATATGCTTTACATTTAGTTAAAAGGCAAGTTTCAATATTTTGTAAGACAGCCAGGCTGTCATAATTTGTGCATGCACATGGTCTGAGGAAGTTCTAAATTTGTTAGCAGAATGAGGCCCAATGTGTACAGGTCCACAAAAGACGGCAGATTGCAGCTGAAGTTCTTCTCTGCAGACTGGATAATGTGCTGCAGCCTGTTCTTGCTGAAAAATGTTGTCTATCTTTTTCTCCCTTTGTTTGTCAGGGTCAGCATCGGACAGCCCCACAGAAGAGGATCTGATTCGGACGTATTTCCATCTAAAGAAAGAGAAGAAAATGGAAATCAATAAAATGTAACACATCTATATAATCTGTCATTTGACTTTATATGAGTCTAAATGGTCACTGGTGTGTGAGCATACCTTCACTGTTTTCTGTTCCTTCTTAGACTTAAGACGTGTCTTTGAAAATAATGTCTTTCTCTCCCTCTCTTTTATTTCCCTAAATTTAAGAAAGGATGCTACACCAGACCTTGCTGCTAGAATGAAAATAAGAAAAGACAGGAATGAGACATTAATTACTCTTTTATGTATTCATTACTCCTTTATTAACTCTTTTTAAAGGGGACTTATCACACATGCATGCATTTTTCCTAATCACATATAATATATGTATGTATATAATGTTAAAATATCGGCTGTTCATATTATACATGGCCAAAGTTTCAAATAATGGGATAAAATTCATAGAAGTAATCCCTGTGAGTAGAAAGCACAATCCTCAGACTGCTCTAAATGCCAGCTGATGTCATCTCGTGAGTCGACATATTCCATATTTCATATGCTCACAAGCACGTGGTTTCTATAGTTTGTTTCCGTTGCTCCAGAAGCAAAGGAGCAGGACAGAGTGGGCTCATCGGGATCTAAATAGCTTTTGTGGCTTAAACAGTTGTCATCTCTTCATGGCTTAAATTCTGCCCTCTGCACCTCTGCCCATTACATTTCTTTTTACACACCTTCTCTGCTCTCCCCTCCTCTTATTCAAAAGCCCGTCACTGATCAATAAAGTATCCAATCATATGTGGAGATGAGGTCGAAAATAAGCTAACGTTAAATACAATCAAATCCCTGGGGTGTCCCGGAAAGTAACGTTAATTACAGTAACATTAGCTGATATTACAACTACGGATACACTACTAGTGTAGAACTCAATGTCTCTAGCACGCTAACGTCTGCTGTGTAAATCAGCTTCACTTTCATTATACAGTAAAAGATGAGGGCCACATGTGAAAAACATGAAAGAAAGAAAAATAAAAAAGAATATGTACCTTTCTGTGTTGCCTATCCCCATAGACATATATACATAGACGCCGCATCGAGTGGGTTTGCCCGCTGCTGCGATACGTCAACGTCGCCGCCATATTGGATGTGGCAAGGCTGCGCTGTAAACTAATACAAGTGAATGGACTTAATTTCATAAAGCGCCTTTCTACAAAGAAATTTACGTTAATGCCTCTCGTTTATTCATTCACACACACACTAATATACTTGGGAAACAGTTAGGCACCAAAAACAATGTATTTGATCTTCTCAGATGGCTAAGATAAGAACTTTATTGATCCCACACAGGAGTAATTCACCTTACATCAGCTATAGAGAACAAGGTAGTGCCGAAAAACAATAACACAAAAACACATCATTGTGCTGTCATCCCATTACACCATAAATACAGATCAACTGTCTACAAAATAAAAACCTGACGAGTTTCTTTACAATCCATTATACAGATCTTGTTATCAGTCACTTCATATAGTGAGGAATATCGTATCTTACCACGTCTTAGGCTTGCGTGTGTTTCTCCCTGTCTATCCACACTTGTAGTCCGGCTTTCAAGATGCAAATATCTCCATATTGTCCAGTTGACACCCCATCAAACTTTGTGTAACCTTAAGATTTAATACTCCAGTCTCACGGGCTGTGGGTAATAATCGGCTACAGTTGTCTTTAATTTCTTTTCTTTTATTCCGGCCAAAACGGCAACAGCAGTAGCATACATTCAGCACGTCCGTTGTTTACATGGCGCACCGGAGAACTTCTGTTCCCAAACATTAACGTCCCTCCAGACACACCCCACAGGTAGGAACCAAAATCACCCTATAACAATAATAATGATACATCAATCCCACAACAATGACTATCCCCACAATGACCCTAACAGTCATGTTCAAACAGGGAAATACAAAACCAACCTCTCAAAATGAATGTAATACAATAACTCAGATTACATTTGTATGACAAGACCAGCACACTTAACATGTAAACCATCCCCTATGTGTAATATTCCTCATACCGCTTCTGATTAATTTTTCACCACTAAAATCGACACCATCAGAAAAGCAATATCCTCTCTCCCATCTCCCACTCAGAACATGGCGGTTTCATACGACCTGTCTTCACCTTGCAAACTCACCCACTTCGAGACAATTTCTGATGAAACTCTTTCTAAACTGGTTTTCTCCTCCAATTCCACTACCTCCCCACTGGATCCTATTCCCTCTAAGTACATTAAGGACCTCTTCCCAATTCTTAGCCCACTACTACTACTACATATAATTAATAGCTCTCTTACCACTGGAACAGTACCTGCATCTTTTAAAACAGGTGTAATCAAGCCACTACTCAAGAAACATAACCTGGACCCTGATGTGATCAATAATTACAGACCAATTACAAATCTCCCCTTTCTTTCAAAAATCCTAGAAAAAGCAGTAGCCCAACAACTCACTGATCACCTCTCCTTCAATAATCTATATGACCCTCATCAATCCGGTTTCAGAAAATTCCATAGTATGGAAACCGCACTGACAAAAGTGGTCAATGATTTACTACTCGCCTCCGATTCCGACTCAGCTTCAGTATTGCTGCTACTAGACCTCAGCGCAGCGTTTGATACACTTGATCACCATATTCTACTACACCGTCTAGAAAACTACATAGGACTCACCGACTCTGCTCTCACCTGGTTCAAATCCTACCTTACCGACAGATCTCACTTTGTTTTTCATAATAACTGCTCTTCAGAACGCAAAAAGGTCAATTATGGTGTACCACAAGGGTCTGTGCTTGGTCCCATTCTCTTTACTATTTACATGCTACCCCTCGGTTCATTAATCAATAAATACAAATTAGGTTCCCACTTTTACGCAGATGATACTCAACTCTACATATCCATCAAGCCTGACACCTCTCATCAACTGATCCATCTAGAACAGTGCACACAAGAAATCAAACAATGGATGTCATCAAACTTCCTTCTCTTAAATACTGAAAAAACTGAAATGTTAATCCTAGGTCCAAAGCACATCAGAAACAAATTCTGCAATCTCACCATAAACTTAGCTGGTTCTATCATTTCACAAAGCCCCTGTGTTAGAAATCTTGGTATTTTATTCGATCCTAATCTCTCCTTTGAAGACCATATTAATAATATAACAAAAACAGCATATTTTCACCTACGTAATATTGTCAAGATTCGTGCCATTCTCTCCATGAATGATGCAGAAACACTGGTTCACGCTTTTGTCTCATCCCGATTAGATTATTGCAATACACTTTTCTCTGGCTTACCAAATTCAGCCATTAGGAAACTACAACTCGTTCAGAATACTGCTGCCAGGATATTAACCAGAACCAGAAAATTTGACCATATCACCCCTGTTCTCATTTCATTACACTGGCTCCCTGTACACACTAGATCGGACTTCAAGATTCTGCTTTTAACTTATGAAATATTACACGGACTTGCACCATCCTACTTATCATCTCTCAGTCATTGTGCGCATCAATTTATGTTTAGTTTTTTATAAGTGGCAATGTTATTTTTGTTTTGTTTTTGTTTTGTTTTCATTTTGTTTTGTTTGTTTATTTTGTTCTATATAGTTATTTCACTTGTTTTTATATATTTTATTTGTTGTTTTATTTGTAATTTGCTTATGTGTTTTTATGTACAGCCCATTGAGGCATTTTTTTGTGATTTTGGGCTATAATAAATTTTGACTTGACATGACTTGACTTCACCTTTGCGCACCCAGACAACTGTAGCCTAATTATGCATGCGTGACAGGGCAGTAGTCACCATATACATTGAGGGGGACACGTCCCCCCCAATATATAACTGAAACTGAAAAACATCAACAAAAAAATGTTCAGGTCAGGTCAAAGAGCAGCACGGAGCACAGAGAGGTAAGTCAAGATCATGTCGACAAGAAAACGTCCAGAATTTTTTTTTACTGCAAACAAAGTGACAAATATTATCTTGGTGGACATCATTGCACTTGGTTGACTATTTTTCTATATTCTTAGATGTAAATATTGCATGTTTCTTTCAGATAAAACACATTTTTGACTTGTGAATGAGTCAATGGAATTTCTTGCAATAATGAAAAAATACTGGCAATCATGTCCACCTGGCACAAACCACATGTTTTGGACAACTGTGAAGTGACAGAATGTCCCACCGTCATGGTTCTTATATTGCCAGATTCCAGAGAGTCTCCCCTCTTCATATATGGCAGAATATATCAACTTTCAACTTGCTATGGTTAGATACATGTCAAAATGTAAGAATTTAGTAGCACAGATTTGTTTTTTTCATTGATATAAAAATTTATATAAAATATAGGCACATAGAAGGACATGGAATGATGGCAAATCTGGTTAGCCCAGATTGTCCTGAAAA
>NC_065517.1:4738147-4742159 GCF_006386435.1 Epinephelus moara | reverse complement strand
GTTTGCCCTAAAACCCCCCCCCCCCAAGATATAGCATGTGCTTTTAGCCTTTATAATGACTGTGATATGAGCTTAAAAGTAAAGGCAGTAAAAATACCCCCAAAAAGGCCTTAAAAGTAAAGGCAGTAAAAATACCCCCAAAAAGGCCTAGGGCCCAAAGGGTTAAGTTGTAGGGTACATTTATTTCTTTAATCAGAACACAAAATGAATTTCCACTTAGCTATAATAAAATGTTTTCTGATTAAGACTGACAATGACTCAATTTTATTTGATTAATGGACAAAACAGGTGTCTGTTCACATTCAAAGGTATTTGTGTGGGCAAATTAGTCTGTTGATGACCACAGTGTTTTGTCAATCATTGTAGAGCCAAATTCATTCAAATTTACCCATTGAAAGGGTCACCTCAGCCATCATCACAACAATTGCCCCCCCTGAGAAATTTGGCAAGAGCCGCCACCGATTGACTGTACAACCTGACAATTTTAATGATGCGAAGCCTGCGGAGCTAGTTCAGGCAGACAATTCAAGTGCGCAATCCTGATCAGCTGATCAGCCACATGCTCTCCTCAGCTGATAGGGCGGGCTATTTAAACCTCCCGTGCTTACCTGATCATTCCTTGCTACTCTGCTGCTGCATGCACATGCTGCTCTGCTGCTGATCCTGCTGTCTTCTGTTGCTCTCGCTGCTGCTGCTGCTGCTGCTGCCGCTGCTGTCTCTGCTGCTGATCCTGCTGGGTTCTGTTGCTCTCGCTGCTGCTGCTGCTGCCACTGCTGTGTGCTGCTTATGAAGCTTCTCAAATCCCACCACCTCCCCAGCATCCACCTGTGGGCTGGGGGTCTGCTATTCATTCCCTGTAATGTCTGTCATACAGATCATTTTCAGGGAATGAATAAATTGAGATAGAGCCCGACGCCAAACTTGCTTCAGCCATGCTAAAACTATTCATGCTCTGCTTCAGTATGCAACATTTATGCTCAATATAAATGTTAAATTCAATCCAGAGTTGTCTGACTGAACTTGGGTAATAGGAGGTAAGTCTGCAATCTTGTGCATGCTCAGCGGGTGACGTCAGAGTGTGTGTACTTTTGACTTCAGAGGCAAGTAGCAACAACAGGACTTCTGGACAGCACACTTAGACTGGAGGATTGTTTGGGTGCTCATTTGATGAGAACATGGATGTGGAGCCTTGGGGTATTTTATATGCTTAATTATACAACAGTTAGTTCCGACCGAGTAATTTGATTGGACGAGAGGCATTCCTTGAGTGCTGATATAGAGTATAACATCACTGGGACATGTAACAGTAAAATCACTCCGCTCACAGGTGTTATAAATATAAATACAACCGTTAATTAACCAGCTGTCACACTGGCTACATTGACGCAAACTGACACTATAGCGTTACACCAAGAAGATGTATTATTACTGATGAGGATGAGGGAGAGTGGAAGCTGAATCCGGCTGTGCCAACATCCAGGTTTGCCAACGTTTCATCACCCGAACTGGATGAAGTTACACAGTTGCAGATCAATGTAAATACAAAGTAGCTTGTGAGTTCCTGGCGTGTGTGCTGCGTTGCCTGGCAACAGACTGGGGGAACTGTTTTTTTCCGCGGAGCTACATAACATACTTAAATAATTTATTTCATCACCTTTTGTTAACATTTCCTTACTCAGCATTGCTGTTTAAGCTGTTGTTGACCTGTTGTATAAAAGCAATATCACACTCAAGGTCATGACGTTGTACTGTATATCGTCACGGCTGTTACTGCCTGCGACATTGTGCCTATGACCGAATCACAGCCATGACGATATACAGTACAACGTCACTCCCTCTCATGTGATATTGCTTAATTAACTTTTTATTTTTCTGTTGGCTCGTCAGCTTAAGTCAGTCAATGTTCAAGTATTGAAGCGTAATCCGTTAAGCCTGCTAGCCAGCTAAGGGCTCTTCCTGCGTCCGTGGACCGCTTTTGACTTGGACTTGATTCATAATTTTCTGGAGGTCCACGGACACAGACACATTCTGGGCACACAGGTAATCAGGGCTGCAGTGTGATAACTGTCCAGAGTGTGTGATACTGAACGTGAGGAGCCACTTTCCTCTAGGGCCTTCTCGTTGTGTTTTGAAGCACAGAATGGAGGCACCCTTTTGGCTTGTTGATATTAGCCTGTTGGTGAACTGACAACACAATGCCTGCTTTTCAGATACAGAACTCTTAAAACCAGTCAGAGTTATTGAGCTTTTAACACTGCTGTGGTACAGACTGTATCATTGTAATTGGTTTAAAATGTTAAAAGATCGCTAACTTTAAGGATGTTAGCTGCGGCTAACGCTAATCGCTAATGGCGCTAGCTGCTATGCTAACGCAGGCATTGTCTGACATTGAAGCTTGCCAAGCTAAGTTGCTATCACTGCAGTAACGTTAAATGCAGTTTGTTAGTGAAGCAGTGATGGCACAGTTGACTTAGAAGTCAGTATGTTATAAGAGTATTTACTCATTAATGATTGCGATACAAATGCAGTCTGATTTATTTAATTTTGGTTATTAAAACTCGCATGTTGATTTAAAACAGTAATGTCAATGGTTCATTTAAATGTTTTGAAAGGGAAATGTATTAAAATAAGTATGTTACATGTATGTTTAAAAGAGGAATATATTGCAATTAAAAAGGGGTGCTACAAAGATAAATACTAATTGGAAAGCTGCTAAAAATATAAATAGTGTCTTATAAACGTAAATAATTTAATTTGTGTTATTTAAAAACAGATTGTGAATGAATGATTTGTGAATGAATTTTTGGGGTTGTTAAAACAGCATTTCAAGAGTGTGCCTTTTTGTAAGACTCTTCTATAAATGGTGTTTAAATTTGTTCAATAAATGTCTTATAATAACACATGATTACATAGTCATATTTTCAAATTTCCAGTCAACTTTTAACATTGATGTAATGTAAGGCCGTATGGAATCGCAATCAGTTGCTGGCCTGTGTCAGGCCCCTGTCACTAAAAACACGCATGGCTGGCGGGGGGCCACCCTGCCACTGGGCGTAAGTTTTCTGGGAGAAATCCTAAGTAAGTCTGATAATTTAATGATGTTCTCTAAATTCTGTTTTTATGTTGTGTGTTTACTATACACTATATTTACAAAAGTAGTGGTACACCAGTGCAATCTAATGCAATCCAATTCAACAGCTCTGCCATAAATTATGTTTTTTACAAAGCTCATACATTTTCAGTTATTGTTGACATTGTCAGAAAGGTGATAATTCTACTTTATGTTTATTATTGAGGTCATAGCGGTGGTGTACTGGAGTGCATTATATTATTTTAAAAATATTTTTTTCAAATGAGATAGAAAATAGATCAAAAATAGAGCAGGGGGCTATTTTTGATCTATTTTCTATCTCATTTGAAAAAAATATTTTTGAAGGTATTTTTTATACCTGTGATTTTTTTTTTTGTGGCACTTTACTGTAATATACTTTGTGATTGTTTTTTGTTCTTCTGTATTTGCCGTGTTACACTTCTTTTCCAGTTAATTTAGGTCCCTTCAGTAGGATTCACAGCCTACACCTGAAAACTACAATCCCCAGAAGGTTTGAGTGAGTGTGCTGAGTGTGCACAGGTGTCCTGCATACTGCTGATGATTAGAGCAGGAGTGACATGGGGTACGTCCAAAGTCTCTTATTTTATACTGCTAATTCCTAACTCCTTACCTGAACCGGAAGTCATTCGAGCTCCGCCATCTTTAAGGCTGTCTCATGTCTCTTATTCCTGCCAGTAAGGAGTTAGCGTTAGGCGTTAGGAGGGATCTTTTAGGTGCAATGAGTAAGGTAACATGAGAGGTTCCTAACAGGAAGTCTTTTTCAGCTTGAGGCCCTGACGTATAAATACCCGCCCCCTACATCTGTCTCATTTGAACGAGATGGCGGAGAAACAGCACAAGTGTACCCGTTACATGCATTCTTTGCAATGAAACGCTGTAATTCACATGCCTACGTGACTA
>NC_065517.1:4736058-4737923 GCF_006386435.1 Epinephelus moara | reverse complement strand
AAGGACAGAGGGATGTCGTATGCTGTAAAGCCCTGTGAGGCAAATTGTGATTTGTGATATTGGGCTTTATAAATACAATTAAATTGATTGAGGCAGACTGACAGGTCTGATATGTCTTATTCACTCAGCAGCTGACTTGTTGAATGATGGCGAGTGGATTTAATAATAGTGATGATAATAATGATGATGATAATAATGATAATGATGCTCATCACAGTGACAGTGGCAGGATGGCGCATGAAAGGCACCCTTAAATAAAATGTATTATTATTATTATTATTATTATTATTATTATTATTATTATTACAGACCGTTCTTTAATTGCCACAAACTTCGGTAGCAGATCCAGCTGTGCCGTCCACAGAAAAGGACGTCGCTTTACGTGACGCTTCAGAGTAAGGCCGTCTCATGTCTCTTACTCAGCAGTCCTCGCTCCTCACTCCTAACTCCTGACTCCTTGCATGTTTTCCTAAGTGGGAGGGACTAAACAGCTAGGTAAGGTGGCTAGGTAAGGTGGTTAGCAGTAATTTTAAGGGACTTGGGAGGTACCCATGTTCTTAACCTGCCTGTTCATTGTGTTGTATGCTCTGATGAAGGTCTTACTGACCGAAAGCTAAGCAATAAATGTGAATTTTAGTGCAAATTTAAGTGTGCGGAAACCCCCTTTTTTCATTGTGGACTTTTTAGTTGTTTTTCCAGCACCTTAACCAAGACTTGGCCGGGTTGAGCGGTGGTCCTCCCTCAGTTTCTAAACTTCTTTAACTTAACAGACAAAAAGTCTCTTCTCATCTTATAGTTGTTACAAGGGGTTGAGACTGGCAGGCAGGCTCCGGCCTCTGCGCTGTGATTGGCCTTGCCAGCTGTCTGTCTCAGGCTGATGTCCAGTAGGAGCAGTTCACTGTCACTGGCGGGACATTTCACTCCTCCCCTCCTGTACCTTTGCTAAGTTTAAGTTTCTTTAATTGCTTCCTAGATGGTTAAAGAAGCTTGGAACATTTCTAATACTTCCATATTTATCAATGTGGCGCTGTCTGCTATTGAATGGTACCAAACACACATTGTCTGCAACAGGATATTACCAACTTATAAATAAGTGGTCAACAGACACTACTAATTCAGACTGAAATGTTATACATGGTGATCATGTTATAACATCATATATATACATGTGTATGTATATGCACTGAAATAGAAAGAAAGGTGAAACATAAAATTACAATCAACACATGTTGGTTCCTGGAATCTGCATTTCTGTCTGTCCTCCTTTCCTAAGGAAAAGCCAACTGCAGGGAAAGGTGGGTGTTATCACATTAACCCTATGGGCCCGAACGACGCATAGTGCGTCCAAATTCACACCCGTTCTTCTCTGTGGATTTTCTCCGCGACCATGCGTCATAGCGAGAAGCCACGCATATCACGTGAAACAGCGGAACTGTAGCTTTCCGAGAAGGCCAAGCACTTGTCGGTAGTCCAATATTTTCACAGCGAAAAATGATAAAGTTACACTAAAATTATGTATAACAGAGCTTTCATACAGCTTTGCACACACATTACTCTTGGATGGATTACTCGCAAACGCATGCTCGCACAGAAATGCCACACATATCACATGAAAGCGCAGGAGCAGAGCTTTCCAATGATACCACACACATCATTGTGCTGTCATCCCATCACGCTATAAAAAAAGATTGATTGTCTACAAAATAAAAACCTGACGAATTTCTTTACAATCCATTATACAGATCTTGTTATCAGTCACTTCATATAGTGAGGAATATCGTATCTTACCACGTCTTAGGCTTGCGTGTGTTTCTCCCTGTCTATCCATGTTTGTAGTCCAGCTTTCAAGATGCAAATATCTCCAT
>NC_065517.1:4721310-4736016 GCF_006386435.1 Epinephelus moara | reverse complement strand
TACAGGCACATAGAAGGACATGGAATGATGGCAAATCTGGTTAGCCCAGATTGTCCTGAAAAAAACAAGATATAGCATGTGTATGTAGCCTTTATAATGACTGTGATATGAGCTTAAAAGTAAAGGCAGTAAAAATACCCCAAAAATGCCTAGGGCCCATAGGGTTAACATACACACAGATGTCTGCACCATAGGGGTCATGGTGTCAGAGTGGCATCTCAGCTTGAATCTTCTTCCTGGATAACACCAACACCAACATGTTAAATAATAAAGTTGCGTTCTCCTCTTTAGTTTATTCAGTGATTTACATTTGAAACACATTTCAGACCATGTGGCTGAGTCTGTCTCTTTGTTCGTTTCCAGAGTTTGTGACATGTCGTAAACTCTCCAGCCACATCTGGTGATGTGGGGGTTATTGAGAGCTTATCAGCTGAGTGAAGGTCTATCTTTGAAGTGACCCAGTGGTTGGTCACCCATTCTTCTCTGATGTCAGGATGCTGAGTAAAAGTCCATTAGTTTAAATCCAAAATAAACAGGCTTGATCACCCTACAATGTATATGTTTATTTTCCAGGTGCCACAACATGAGATGGTTGTGTAAAATATGTAGCTTTATATCAGACAAAAGGATAGAATTGTTAAAACACTACAGGCTAAAACATTGGAAATGGTGGCCGCAGCCAGTCTGTCCCTTGTCTTCACACTGTTTGCCCTCGTTCATTTAAAACATTCAATGCTCTTCGGACCCATTTGACCCGACAGCATGTGGAGTTGGTGACACAAAGGAAATTCCTTTCATTTAGTTGTCAACTATGCTGCTCTGGTTCTTTTAATTCAGAGAGGCAATATTTTGAGTTAGGCGGCCACCTAAGGAGGTTTGAAGTAGCTGCATGTGTCTTCAGAAACTGCAACTTCAGTACAAACATTTATTCTACCTTTGCTACTCATAGACACAGGAAACACACTTCACATTCACTTGAAGACTTCAAAACTGAAGTTAGGCCTGTCCCGATAACAAATTTTGCTGGGCGATTAATTGCGTCAGAAATTATTGCGATAATATTGCATATTGTGCTTTTAAGACCATTTTTATTATTGTTGTAATTTTGCTGTTTTTAGACCATTTTTTAAACTTATATAATCATAATAAAGGCATACTGATGCAAGTACACCTTTTTAAAGAGAAATAAACATTTATTTAACAACAATATTTAGGAATGCAAAAAAGAAAATTTAAATATCTGAAATAACACGTAAAAATATCGAAATAAATAAATAAATACAAAAAATAGACTCTCAGTCTCTCACTCTCAGATGTGCAGTTAAGTTGGTCATATTCGCTCTTTTTGTTGAGATGGTTTTAGAACAAACCCGGCACACCGGCTCGTCCTAATTACTGGGCTCCCCTCTGTCATTTAAATCCAAAATACTCCCACACAGGGGCCGTGGCATTTGGTTTAGGAACAAGTTCCCTGTCTTTCTCTTACGCTCAACTAGGGTTGGGTCAGTTCTCGGTAATACCAATTCGGTTCGGTACTCCGTCTTGGACTGGTTTTTTTTTTTTTTGAGACCAACCGGACCGCATACTCGGGCGGAACGTGCGTGGAGCGGACTCTGCAGAGGTCAGCCTGGTAAAAGTTGACGTCCGCAAGCCCTGTGCGCGCAAAGCACGACCGCGCGGACTCATGTATTTTTCACATTGCAGGGATTTTTCACGGACATTTTTACATGGAGTCCGCTCCGCTTATAGTACGCCCGAGTCTGTGGGCACCTGTGTCTGCCTCTTCGCCAAGCGCACAGCGAGCAGGACAGAGAGGGGGGTGGGGGTGGGGCGGGGACTTGAGCTAGGGGGTGCGGGTGTGAGTGCATGCGCCGAGGCCTCTACTGTAGCCTGGAGTTTGTTTAATAGTGACGGGGAGTCGATTTTTATTTTAAATGAGTCAATTGCGCCCCCAAGTGGCGAAAATCCGGTATTACCGACTTGATGTGGTTTTTTACAAAAAACGGACCGTTTTTTTTTTCTCATACCGACCCAACCCTATGCTCAACTCTCTGTTTTCTTCTTCGCCTCGTTTCCCCCTCACAAAGACCACACTGTGTGTGTGTAGCCCATAGCCCCGCCTCCCCCACAGAGACAAAGACACTCGATGACAAGAGCTTTCCCTCCGTTCAATACGCTAATGAACCAACTCACCTGGCTGCCAGACGATGCACGGCAGTGAACGCTCTTGTCGTTCAGTCTCTTTGGTGGAGAGAGACGAGGAAAACAAACACGCATGAATATGGCAATTAATCACGGCCAAAACAAACACGCATGAATATGGCAATTAATCACGGCCAGAAAAGTTACTGTCTCCCTTTTTAATTTACCGTGCAATTAACCGAATTATCGCATATCGCGACAGGCCTAACTGAAGTCTTAAAAAAACACCCTGAGCCCAGTGTTGCTCAGGATGAGACCTACGTGGATGATGACCCCAAGCCTTTGGGTGAGGAACCACAGGAGTTGTCTCAAGACATAAAAGAGAAGTTTGGCCACCTCTTTTTGAAATTGGAGAGCACTTTCAATGTACCAAATAAGTGTACTGACGAGATAGTAGATGAAATTCAGTTCATATCCTGCTGTGCATCTGGTCCAGTTTTAAGAGATGTGGTTGAGTCCACCTTGAAAAGCCATAACTGTGATCTGGATTCAGCTGTTATCTCAGATTTGGTGAAAAATCTTTGTGAGTTACACCCAATAAGTAGGCTACAGCTTTGGGGACAGACGGGCCTTTCACTACTTCATACAAGAGAAGACAATTCATGAAGAAACATTTTTCAGTTGTTGAACCAGAAGAGCACATACTTGATAAAAAGAGAGGGGAAAACATTCCAGTATGTCCCAATATTGCAGTCCTTTGGTGCAAGTCTTAATAATAAGACTATTCAAGAAAAGGCACTTGGATATAAAAGAAATTCTGAAAATGCTTCACAATACCGAACATTGCGTGATGGATCTCACTATCAGAAAAATAGTTTTTTTCTCAGTAGAGGAGGGCAGAGTTAGTCTCATTCTGTACATTGATGACTTTGAGGTGTGTAATCCTCTTGGGACATCCCGAAAAAAGCACAAAGTCACATCTGTGTATTGGGTGTTGGGAAACATTCCAGCACAGTTCCGCTCGACACTGGCGTTTATTTATCTAACTATTCTGTGTAAGGCAGAAGACACTAAGCAGTTTGGATTCCAGAGAGTCTTAGAGCCACTATTAACAGACCTTCAAGGCTTGGAGAAAGATGGTCTTTTGGTTCCAGGTTTAGGAAAAGTTATCAAAGGGACTGTGGTCAGTGTGGTAGCTGATAATTTGGGGGCCCACTCCGTGGGCAGGATTTGTCGAAAACTTCACAGGATCCTACATCTGCCAGTTTTGTCTTGGGGAGCGATCTGACATTCAGTCCAAAGAAGTAAGATGTGGGGTTTTTCAACAAAGAACTAAAGAACAGCATAAACTGCATGTTCAGACGGCTGTGTCTAGTCCAAATCACACTCCCTGCTATGGTGTGAAAAAACAGTGTGCACTGCCTGAAAAACTTGATCATTTTCATGTAACGTCTGGTTACCCTCCAGATGTTTTACATGACCTCCTTGAGGGCATTGTTCCAGTGGAATTGGCTTTGTCATTTGATATCTTGATCAAGAAGAGATATTTTTCTCTCATGGAACTCAATAATGCCATTCGTCAGTTCCCATATAAGTGGAGCGATAAAACGAATTGACCTCATCTAATTCCTGGTAACTTTGCCAAACGAAGATCAGTGGTAGGCAATGCACATGAAAATTGGTGCTTGATGCGTCTGCTGCCTCTAATAATAGGTTTAAAAGTACGTGAACATGAGCCTGTATGGCAGATGCGGATGACACTGAAAGACATTGTGGACCTTGCCATGTCTCCAGTCCATACAGAGGAAAGCATTTGTCATCTTGAGAGCATGAATTCAGAGCACCGAAGCAGATTCCTTGAAGCTTTCCCGCAACAAAAGCTCATACCTAAGCACCACTTCCTGGAGCACTATCCCCAGCTCATTCGTGAATTTGGCCCTGTGGCTGCCCTGTGGACAATGAGATCCGAGGCTAAACACAGCTTCTTCAAGAGAGTTGTCAGGCAAACGGGCTGTTTCAGGAATATTTTGCTGTCCCTTGCAAACAAGCACCAGCTCATGATTGCATACCATGAATCACATGCTGTCAGATCATCACTCTCAGTCACAAAAACAACAGAGGTCTCTTTAGATGTTCGTCAGGTTGACCTAAAAGACTTGGTGAAGTGCAGATTCCCAGCTGTCACAACAGTACATGTTGCTAATAATGTGTGCTTTTTAGGCACCAACTATGCAGTTGGAATGTTGGTGTGTTGCTGTTCCACTGCAGGATTGCCTGATTTTGCAGAGGTGTTGCAGATAATGTTGATTTGTGATAAACTGACCTTTTTTGTCAGACTACAAAACGCATGGTACAATGAACACCTTAGCAGCTATGAGAAACACAGGCAGTGTGCAGTTACTTGAGCATAGAGATCTAAAAGATTTTTATCCGTTGGCTGCATACACTCTAGCAGGATGATGATTGGCAACCTTGAAGCACCACATTTGCCTCTCCTTTTAAAGTTATTATAAGGAACTTTTAACTGGCTCTGAAACAGTCTTTGATGTGTACTGATGCCTCTATATGATGTACCTCAGCAAATGAGACCATCAGAGAGAAGATTGGCTAGTTATTCTAAATGTCTGCCACCAGGTTGGATTCCCTGTGAAAGCAGATGAAATTATTTACGGCACGCAGACCAGAAAAGCCTCTATTTACACTACATGTAGCAGTACAAAGGTGGTACAAGGACAAGGGGAGGACATTTCTTTGTTTGATAACATTAAAAGCAAAGTTATACTTATTGTCAGCGTCCCAACTCATTGAGAGAAAAATCACACCAGGACAAAAGTTGTTGCACCAATTTGAGTATGATTTATTTCATGTTGATTCATTCCTCTTTTCTGTAGCTTCTTCCTGTTGAGATGGGTACCCCAACAAAGCTGCGGATCATTTTGGAAGATGATGACATTCGCAAACTGGTTCTACCTTTAGGCATCCTGTTACAAGGCACCTAACGTTATGCCTGACTCGTTACCCGACACTCCTAACGCTGGTCATTGTAACTTTTAACTAAGCTTCGTTATTTCCCTGCGGTGTGCAGTTGGACTTGAACGTATGCCTCACTTACCTAATGTGTGTAGATCTCTGAGCTGTCTAGGGGGTAAATGGGTTACTCACCCTTCATCAGACCCGACCACTACTGTAGGCGGCCACCCCGACCCAACGCTTCGGGCGTCCCCTCCGGTCGACGGCCAGGCTGGGCCAGCACAAGCAGTGTTGTTGTGATTTTAGTTTATAGGGGGGGTTGAACGCGACCCCAGATCAGGTGAGGTGTGTAGTGGCGTTCCCGGATCGGTGGATTTTGTCTCTGGATTTCTGAATGTCTGTCGGAATCTTCTGCAGAAGTGTAGCGTGGCGCGGCAGTCTTTCAGCGTCTCCAGCAGCCAGCCTCAACTCCAATCAACCTTTTCAGGTGTGTGAGCTCCTAGGAAGGGGAGTTACCCAATACCCCAAGTGGAACATCAGCCTCTCCCTGCTTCCTAACTCCACCCCTAACCATACACCTAGGCCTAATTATGTGCCATAACACATCCCCAGTTCACTTCAGGATCTTAACCCTTGAGGGTCTTGGGCTAATTTTGGCCGTTTTGTATACTTGTGATTTTTGCCTTTATATACCACATAAAAAAATGTTTGTCATGCCAATGTTTGATATCTTTTTTTTCAGCACAACCTTAGCCATATGACCAGAAAATTATTTTTCCACTCTGACATACTATATTAACATACTAGACCCAAAAACACTCAAAAACACAAAATCGGATTTGAAAAATAAATAAATTTCTTTACTATACAAAATTCAAACATGCTCAATGAAAAAATTCAAAGGCAGAAAATGTAAACATAAGTTGTAAATATGTACATACAAAAGTATAACTGAGATAAAATTAAGCTATATACAACTATTTCCAACAAAAACCAGGTGAAAACATAGGTGTTTTTTTTTTTCATTTTGGCCATGTCTCTCTTCAACAAAGTTTATGTACACAATTAGACAGAGAACTATATAACAGGCCTTCCATTCACAGACTGTGAAGGGTTCCTAAATAGTGCAAAAGTGACATATAAATGTCAAATTGAGATAAAATCAAACTAAAAACAACAATAACATAATGTCAACCTGGGCTCCTGGTGGTCTGTGGGGCATGAACCTACTGACTCCTGGAGCAGTATCAGGGTGTCATCAGGCTGCTCATCATCTCTGTATATGTACATGACAATAACACAATGTAAAAAGTTGAGTTCAGTTCAATTTGCACAATTTAAAAAAATGTTGCACCTCAATATCTGCTACATGTTTTGCTACTACCACTACCAAAATATATTTTACTGCGAGGTGTGTGTGTGTGTGTCACAAAATCACACAGCACACGTTTACAAAGAGAGTAATAAGAAAAACAAAAGCAATAAATGTTCATAAGAAGTTTGACTCACCTCTTGTCGTCCGTCACAAAGGACGGATCCTCAACTCTGTACAGTGGTATCAGTGGTGTGAGGAGCACGTTCTCTAGATAAATGTCTCCCCAGAGATTATATTTCAGGAGGAAGACAGATTCTGTCCCACAGAAGACTCTCAGTGGGAAGGCTGTAGAGAGCGTTAGCAGCCACAAGTATCTTGGATTATGATGAACAACACACAAGTCATCTTCACAAAGTGCCAGCAGCAGATCTACCTCCTGGGGAGGCAACTGAATGTGGCCCCTACCGTCCTCGACAGCTTTTGCATCTGGCATATAGAGAGCCTATTCACCTTCTCCTCTCTGGCTTGGTATAGCGGGCTCTGAGAGAAAAACAAGGCCAAACTGCAGAGGGTCTAAACTCTGTGGGAACAATGCTTGACCCTCCAGCAGCTCTATGACTAGAGAACTGTGAAAAAAGCGAGCAAGATTCTGAGGGACTTGACACATAACCTCTGCACCTGCTTTCAGATCCTTCCCTCTGGCAGGAGATATGCTCCATTAATAAAAATGAGTGGGGGCAGAGCCAGCTTCATCCCCTCTACTATAAGACTTCTTAACATTCATAATTACTTGTCTCCTCCACATGGAAGAACTGGACCTGTTGTGACCCCTGTGTGACACACACACACACACATGCACACTGAACTTAAAGCAGCACTTACCTTTCTGGAAATTTTACACTTTTAAGTAAGTGTAAGTGAATTCCACCAGAAATGAAAACTAATAATTATACCATTCTCATATGGTTCTAAGAAAACTCCGACCAATCATTGCATTCGGACCGAATGCAATGATTGGTCGGAGTTTTCTCCTGTCCTGTCTGTCAGCCCCACGTGGAGGCCTCCGACAGACGTAACCGCTCGCGTAACATCCCTCCCACACCCTCCACCCCTGAGTTTGTGAGACAACAAATATGCTAGTAACAGGGAGGCTTGTGGATATAAACTAGTAACAGGGACGCTTGTGGATATAAACTATTGACAGGGACCCTTGTGGATATAAACTATTGACAGGGACCCTTGTGGATATAAGCTAGTAACAGGGACGCTTGTGGATATAAACTAGTAACCTGAGATGACCATGGTTTCGCCTGGAGCTGTCCCGAAGGGAAGACACCGGCAGCGCTGTGACAGGACGCGGAAACAGGGGAAGCACGGAGGGGTTAGCTCTATGCTAACAGCTAACCCCATCAAACCAGCTGTTCCCAGCGGCCTTCTGGCGAAAGTCTGCTCGCTCGACACGAAATGGATTACATCCGACAGTGGAGATCCACTCACTGAGGAGTGAGGGACTGCTGCGTCCTTGTGTTCACTGAGACATGGTAACATATAAGACGCCGGTGTTGAGCTAAGGAGGCTAACGCTACATAGAGCAGACAGGGAGGCTGCATCATCTGGTAAGCTCTGTGGTGTATACACAAACAATTCATGGTGCTGTGATGTGAAGAGGAGCTCCCAGTTCTGCTCTCAGGATGTGGAGTTTTTGACTGTGGAATGTCGACACTTTTCATCTTACTATTGCACTATATGTTCTTTCTTGTGTGTTACACAAACTGTTTTTAAATGTTTTGTTTCTTTTTGCTTGGGGTATACGAAATGTCAGTTCGTTTTTTGTGCTGTGCATAAAAATGACAAAGAAGTTCAGTTCAGTTCATAATGTTATATATGACAACACAGCATCCTGTTGTGAATGGCTAACGTTAGCCTACTGTAGCATAGCCTCTGAAACTTTAACGCTATCTTCCTTCTGCATTTCCACTTACTAGTAACGTTAACGCTACTATCTAACGTTAGCACTGTAACCTTATTCTAAAACTCATCAGTCATCACTGACTCCGGTTGAGTTTTAAAACTCCGGGGTTGCATTTGTAAAGTTACACTCGCCCTCCTCTTCCGTGTATCTAACGTTCCCATGCCAACGCCTACGTCTATCATAAACGTAATGAGGACATAATGGAGGAGGGGGGAGTAGGCCTTTGGAGGGAGGTGGAGTTGCAGGAGGAGGAGGATGGGACTTTGGAGGGAGGCGGGAGCTGTGGATGTTCAAATTTTTTCTAAGTGCTGTGTGAAATGCAAGAAAGGTAAGAGTTGCTTTAATCTGCAGAAGGAGTAGCTTTTGTTACTATGAAGTATTCTACCTGTAGAGTCAGCCTGTATACAGGGATATTTACTGACTATTTGAATGTTGTGTTATTTATTGTGGTATCTTTTGTGTTGTGTTGACCTGAGCAGAATGAATTTCCCACAAGGACAATGAGGGGCATCTAATCTAATCTAATCTAGTCTAATCAAACCCAATCTAATCTCACCACTGGCTCAGCCCTTTCCAAATCAGCATGCTGAGAGCCAACCTTCTGTTTATGGAGGGTCTGGCAGCAGTTAGGGTCGGAGACAGGTTAGCAGAGCTTTTTAGCTGCCACCCTACAGCTGGTTGCTTGTCCCCTGACTAAGTTTTATGGGGCATGTTGATGACTGCACATTAACAGAATGGATGGACTGTGACTAGGGTATTCTATCCAGTTCTACCATGTTCCATTTTCCTTTCATGGGCATCAAGGAGGTGAACCTATCCTCCCAGGAGGAGATTGATTACCTCTCAGCAGCTGTTATGCCCACTCATGACAAAGGGGTTATACTCCGCATACTTTCTGGTTCCCCATGAACTGGGCAGAGCAGATGCAATTTTGCCTCACTGTCCCCCCTCATGGGGCAGAAGACAGAAAGCATTTAATTGTTTAACTTTCAACCTGAACAAACCCCCTAAGTTCTTGGGCACCCCTTTTCCTCTTCCATTCATTGACTGGTAACAAAATAAGTGGGCCTTGATAACGTTAACTGAAATCCACAAAGCAAAACAAGACTGTTTAACTTTTTCAATGTACATGTAATATGATTGAGTAGTAGTTGAACACTCTTCACTGAGTTTTATTGTTGTGATCTTTTTGTAGTGAGGCTTACGGGGTGACATCAACATTTGTGCCTTCACCACCAGTTGAAGTTAGTTCATGTTTCACAAACACAAGATCTTGCACACAAATTAACTATCCCCTGTGTCTATCCAGGCCACTATCCTACACAAATCATGTACACACACACACACACACACACACACACACACACACACACTTACTTTGCTTAGATCATGTTTTGTTTTTATATTATGAATAAATACTTTTTGAAAATACAAGCCGCCTATTTAATGTTACACAAGAGTGACTGATTCCACCAACCTCTTCTCAATGTCAAGGCTGAGAAGTCACAGGTTGCAGAGTCTAATGACACATGTTCAATATTTATTGTGACAAATTTCATCAGTACTGACTTGTATGTTGGCCATTTCAGCACTCCACAGAATATGTCAAAGCAGTTTTGTATCTGCAAAATCACCTTTAAATATTTTCCCAGAAATGATCAATCTGAAAGCTGACCTGAACCAGCTGTAAAAGAAAGCATAAATAAATGGATTGAGCATTGAATTTGACAGTGTAAGCCAGTTAAGAGTTTCAAACAGCGGAAGTGGCACTAACACATTATCCAAAAGCTGAAAAGTAAAACAGAGAAAGAAAGGAGTCCAGCACATCAGAAAAACTCCCATAACTGTTGCAAGAGTTTTGGTGGCCTTTCTCTCATTTTTACCTACAGTTGCTCCACATTTTGTGCTCTGACATGTTGTGTTCCTGATGCTGCGTGCCTGTCTCTGTGCCACAAGGAAAATCTTCAGGTAGATACAGAGCATTATGATCACTGGGAGGTAAAATGAGAAAATGGGTCCCAAAATTTGTGCAAGTAGAAGATCAATAAAACAATTATCGTCACATTTTTCATGGTTTAATCCTGGAATTAGAAAGCCAATGGCTACTAAAACAGACACACTCCAGCTGACCAGGATCATGACCACAACAACTTTAACATTTATCTTAGTTCTGTATGTCAGAGGCTGACACACTGCATAATATCTGTCTATGGAAATACAACATAAATTCAGAATGGAAGCTGTGCTCAGTGTTACATCAAAGCTATCTCTCACTTTGCAAAATAAATGTTCATAATGTAAACATGAGCTAAGAGAGAAGGCCATGCTGAGAGGAAAAACTACAACACCAACAAGCAGGTCAGCTACAGCCAGAGAGAGGATGAGAGAGTTTGTAGGAGTGTGGAGCTGTTTGAAGTAAATGATAGAGATTATTACCAGAAGGTTTCCACATACTGTGACAACAGATAATGACCCAAGGAAAATATATATTAAAACACATATTGTAGAAGGAGTGCTTGTCAGTCTGTAGGAGACATTATATATTTCATAACAGGGATGTATGTCATTCACATCAGTGCGGCTGACTTCTGGTGCCATGTTTCTTTATTCCTGTAAGAATGTCCATTAAGAATAAATAATTTCCATGAGGAACCAACAACATTAATGCATGAAAGATGTATGTTTATCTTAAAATATTTTGATATTCATGAATGTTAAACTACAATGATAAATCTCTAGAATAAAATATTTTGTTTGTCGTACCTTTTAAATGCTCAAGATAGTTTGCAGTATTGATGGGTGTTCTTCATTACAGTGCCACTGTACACACTGTTTTTATCAACCCCTATCTCATTACCATAATGAATACACTCTATTATTGTCCAATCAGAAGTGGGACTTTTTATTGTGATGATATTTAGATGCCAGAGCAACATACAGAACAATAGATGAGAATACTTTTAAAATCTCGTTTGAATCCTTTTATTTTGCCAAATGGAATGGGAAATCCTATTCACACTTTGACGTTTGAAGCACGACAGAACAAAAAAGAAGGTGGTGTCTGTGCCTTTTTCAGAGATAGATTTCTTTGTAAGAAGCTATCATTTGGTGAGTTCTCATCTCTTGGATTATGTCATTTAAAATGGAAATGAAGTTCACTGTTGAAGGTCATTACAGATGATTTCAATATACACATGGATAATGTCTGTGAGAAAAATGCCACAGAACTTTCTGCCATACTTGACACATTTGATCTTTCTTAACATGTGAGAGCTGACGTATAATAGAGGACACACTTTAGATCTTGTCATTACTAAAGGTGTTAAGATGTCAGATGTCACTGTGCTTGATATTGCTCTATCATGATTTCTGTGTATTTTTTGATCGGTCAGTTACTCCCAAAATTGTCCATGGATCAGCAAATGTTGAACAAAGTACTTTAATGAGAGCACCAAAACACTTTTCATGGAAACTATCACATTTGAATCTGCCATTATTTCAAATCATGTTGATGATCTGTTGAATTCCTTCAAATGTCATTGATGCCATTGCTCGTGTTAAGGTGAAATTCATTAGTAATAAGGCAAAAGGCATCATGGAGAAACACTCTTTCTGTAAGGCCCCAGAAAAGGAAGTGCCGGAAAGCAGAACAAATATGGCGTAAATCAAAGCTCCACATTCACTTTGAAATCTATAAAGAAATATTATGCCTTTTTGCCCAGCTAGTGACTGCTGTGAATAGGGCAGCTGACAACAAGGGAAAGACCATGTGACCGCTTGGAAAGACAGCTGACAGGAGGGAAAAGAGCCCAAAGGTGCTGGCATGGGCTAGCAACCCATGGTAGCAGTGGTGAGGCCTAGCAGCCTTACTACAACCAAAATTAGCTACAGCCAACATAGGGAAAATACCCCAAGAGTCAGCGAGAGCAGGGGTGGAAGATGACTCACAGGTGGATTACACGGTAACAGACATTGGCACAGACACGACTATGCATTGGATCTGTGACTCAATGAAGGATAGGGGCATGGCACGGACCTATCCACCAGGGCTAGAATTAGCAGCACTCAGGGCAAGGCGAGCGCATCTGTAGAGGATAAAAGTAGCACAGTTGAGAACAAGATGCTTCAGGTTTGCCCTTGCGGCTGACAGAAAGTAACATCAGTGAAAGGCCTCAGAACTCATCAGGGAAAGAAGAAGTGTGTGGCAAAGAAAGGGCAGAGTAGCCGCATTGATCAGTACTTCCTAAGAAGTCAGTCGAGTCAGTCGGATGAAGTCCAGTGGCAGGTAGAAAACCACAGTTCGCAGGATATCAGTAATGCTGCCACTAAGGAGGAGGAGGAGGGGGTAGTAAGAGAGGATGCAGGTGACACTGAGGTTAGCAGGCCAGTCAGAGAGAGAACCATGGAGCAAAAGGTTAGAGTTATATGCCCTAGGGCAAATGACAGTAAAGAATGGGAGATAGTTAATAGAGATTTGTCAGTAATCTTAAGTAGGCTTAGAGGAAATGCAATAGAAAGGTTAGAAAAGATGGGAGATATAATTTATTCATATGGTGTAGAGAGGTTTGGGGTGCATGAGAGAAAGAGGAGTGAGAGGGTACAGTCAGGTAAGTCTAGGCGGCAAAGAGAAATAGAGAAGCTAGTCAAGGAAAGGAGACAGTTAAGAAAGCAGTAGAAAAAGGCTACAGAAGAAGAAAGGGAGGGAATTAAGGTGTTGCAAGAGGAGTTGAGAAGCAGGCTAGCAGTTCTTAGAAGGGCAGAGCATCTCAGGAAAAAGAGGAGGAAGAAGGAACATGCTAGGACAGGTTTTTTCAGGGACCCTTTTAAGTTTGTTAAAGGATTGTTCAGCCAGGAAAAGGGAAGGCAGCTTAAAGCAGAAAGGCTAGAGGTTGAAGAATATTTGAGAAACACATACTCAGATTTAGAGTAGAATAGGATAGTAGGTTTCCCACCCGATATCCCTCCATTAGGAGGGATAGAGCATGAGATGGATGTCAGGCCACCTAGGTGGAAGGAAGTTCAGGAGGTGGTCAGGCGTGCAAAGGCTTCTTCGGCCCCAGGGCCTAATGGAGTCCCCTACCGGGTTAATAAAAGTGCACATGATATCCTTAAATTTTTGTGGAAACAGCTAAGAATAGTTTGGGAAAAACAAATTATACCAATAGCATGGCGTAGGGCAGGGGGTGTCCTCATTCCTAAGGAGAAGGAGTCTGTGGACCTTAGCCAGTTCCGGATGATTTCTCTCTTGAATGTGGAGGGGAAGATTTTCTTTAGTGTAGTCACACAGAGATTAGCTAGCTACTTAGAAAGGAATAGCTTAATAGATACCATGGTGCAGAAGGCAGGAATACCAGGTTTTTCAGGGTGTTTAGAGCATACTAGCATGATCTGGCACCAGATTCAGGCAGCGAAGGTTAACAAAAGGGGCCTACATGTAATATTTTTAGATCTTGCAAATGCATTTGGGTCAGTACCGCATAGTCTCATTTGGAGTGTGTTTGACTATTTCAAAGTGCCACAGGTAGTTGTTAACTTAGACACAACCTAATATCCTGAAGGTATGCTTGCACTAAGTATGGCAGGCTTCACAACAGGTTGGCAGAGGCTAGAAATAGGCATCATGACAGGGTGTACAATTTCTCCATTAGCATTTACTATGGCGATGGAAATAATCATCAGGGCTTCTAAGTGGGTGGTAGGTGGGGAGAGACGGCAGAACGCGTTGCATCTTCCACCAGTTAGGGCTTACATGGATGACATGACACTGGTGACCACAACAATGCCATGTACAAAGAGGCTACTAGAGAAGGTAAATAAGAACCTCAAGTGGGCCAAGCCTAGTAAATCTAGAAGCATCTCAATACGTAGAGGGAAGTTAAGTGATAGGAAGTTTGTCATAGATGATGAGGACAACCCAACAATTAGGGAAAAGTCAGTAAAGAGCTTAGGTAGGTGGTACAATGTAGAGTTGAATGATAAGGAACAGGTGGTGAAATTTAGAAAAGATGTGGCTAAAGGATTGGATAGAATAGATAAATCAGAACTTCCAGGAAAGTTGAAGTTGTGGTGTTTGCAATTTGGGCTATATCCTAGGTTAATGTGGTCACTGTCAATTTATGAAATTCCAATATCTGTTGTGGAGAGAATTGAAAGGTCGGTTAGCTCCTATATTAGGAAGTGGTTGGGCGCTCCTAGGTGCCTAAGTAGTGTTGCATTGTATGGAAAAGGGATACTTCAGCTGCCAGTATCTAGTTTAACAGAGGAATTTAAATGTACCAAGGTCAGGACAGAGCTCTTGTTATCTGGG
>NC_065517.1:4717151-4720428 GCF_006386435.1 Epinephelus moara | reverse complement strand
CTACTAAGCAGGGTACATAACTCCTTGAGATCAGGTGGAGAGATCCACTTCCTCTCAGGAGGAAATCCAGGAAGAGGAAGGTTATTTAAGTGTGGGAGTGGCCTATTTTAATCCCTTTTGTTTGAGACCATGCTGCAAGGTGAGTGTGTTTGCTGATCCTGTAAGTTTATTTATCTCCTTTAACTTAAGCTTATATTGTAGTTATGCTATGTAGCGTGTGAAATAGAGTATGGTCAATGTGCTAGGAAAGGTAGTATCAGCACTGCTTCTACCTGGAGCTCGCATGTACAGAGCCTGGGTTTGGTTGAAGGTGGCGGTGCTGTTTGGGCTGAGAAAGCCATGTGTAAGTAAGGTAAAGGAGGTTATTGGGTTGGTGTGGGGAGCAGTGAGACCTGGCATTAGGGGAGTGTCTCTGGGACACCAGAGATCACTGTCTAGCCTCCTGGAGGTGTCGTGGGACCAACTAGACGAAACACTGGTGCAAGGAGGTTCCCACCCGATGACCCCAAAGACATGTTAGTTATCAATGCTTACTGGTCTGTATAGTTAAGCCTTGCCATAATAGCTTGTCATAGGGCTTAGGAGGTGATTCACTGAGTGCTGATCCTTTTCTAGAGCACAAACTTCTTGTGTTTATTTGAATTCAGACCTTGCGAAGTGCATATTTTTCTCTGAGAAAACAATAGAACGCACATGTGTTATTTGCTACTGTAGACAGGTTAACTAACCCTCAAGTTACAATATCACCAGAACTCGTCTCCATCAGCAAATGTAACGAGGTTGCAGCCATTTTTAACCCTATGGGCCCGAACGACGCATAGTGCGTCCAAATTCACACCTGTTTTTCTCTATTGATTTTCTCCACGACCGTGCATCATAGCGAGAAGCTACGCATATCACTTGAAACAGCGGAATTGTAGCTTTCCGACAAGGCCAAGCACTTGTCAATAATCCAATGTTTTCACAGCGAAAAACAATGATAAAATTACACTAAAATGATGTATAACAGAGCTTTCATACAGCTTTGCACACACATTACTCTTGGATGGATTACTCGCGAATGCAGGGTTACACAGAAATGCCACGCATATCACAGGAAAGTGCAGGAGCAGAGCTTTCCAGTGATACCACACACATCATTGTGCTGTCATCCCATCATGCTATAAATCCAGATTAATTGTCTACAAAATAAAAACCTGACGAATTTCTTTACAATCCATTATACAGATCTTGCTATCAGTCACTTCATATAGTGAGGAATATCGTATCTTACCACGTCTTAGGCTTGCGTGTGTTTCTCCCTGTCTGTCCACATTTGTAGTCTGGCTTTCAAGATGCAAATATCTCCATATTGTCCAGTTGACACTCCATCAAACTTTGTATGACAAGACCAGCGTACTTCACCTTTGCGCACCCAGACAACTGAGGCCTAATTATGCATGCATGACAGGGCCGTAGTCACCACATACATTGAGGGGGACATGTGTACCCCCCAATGCCCAAAATGTCCCCCCAATATATAAGTGAAACTGAAATACAACAACAAACTTTGTTTACTGCAAACAAAGTGGCAAATATTATCTTGGAGGACATCATTGCACTTGGTTGACTATTTTTCTATTATCTTAGATGTAAATATTGCATGTTTCTTTCAGATAAAACACATTTTTGACTTGTGAATGAGTCAATGGAATTTCTTGCAATAATGAAAAAATACTGGCAATCATGTCCGCCTGGCACAAACCACATGTTTTGGACAACTGTGAAGTGACAGAATGTCCCAGCATCATGGTTCTTATATTGCCAGATTCCAGAGAGTCTCCCCTCTTCATATATGGCAGAATATGCCATTTTTTTCAACTTGCTATGGTGAGATACATGTAAAAATGTAAGAATTTAGAATTTAGAATTTAACACGGATTTGTTTTTTTTTTATTGATATAAAAATTAATATAAAATACAGGCACACAGGAGGACATGTAATGATGGCAAATCTGGATAGCCCACATTGTCCTGAAAAAAAAAACAAGACATAGCATGTGTATGTAGCCTTTATAATGACTGTGATATGAGCTTAAAAGTAAAGGCAGTAAAAATACCCCAAAAACGCCTAGGGCCCACATGGTTAATAACAAGGTTCAAGACATCAGATGTGTGATTAACTCCTTGATGCTGAAGAATAAAGTGCCATCATTGTAGTCTTCTCCAAGTAACTTGTTAGGCATGACAGAATTTAGGTCTGTCAGTTATGGAGCTTTATCCCTATCTTTATTCAAGAGAGTGGTCTATCAGTTTGAGAGCATTATTTATTGATTTCACATTCAAAAACCCTGCCCTCGCACTCAAATAGCCTCTGCTTGCGCTAGGATCTACTCTGTTTCTGCTCAAACTGTGTGCTCGCACTCAGATACCATGTTGCTCGCACTCAGATACCATGTTGCTCGCACAGATTTCCTGCTCGAGCTTCGGCTTTTCTCCTCGCGCTCAAACTGTTTCTGTGCGCTCTTGGAATTTCTGCTCTCAGATTTCTGCCCTGCCCTTGGATTTTTTTTGTGTAACAACCCTGTCAAAATCCCCCAACCAATAGAATGCCAGATTTACTGTTGACCAATGAAATGATCCCTGTCTCCTTGCGGGTGCGCTCGCTTTAGATTTAGAGCGTCCCGTCCGGGCGGGTACTCTTTAACCGGGTTCATCCACTCCCACCCTCTTTCCCTGTCGGGAGTTATTTTTCAACGGTCACCGGCTCACTATACATTATCCCTTATATATATATATATATATATATATATATACAGTATATTTAAGGAATATCTCACGAGAGGGAGTGATGTTGTACTGTATATCGTCACGGCTGTGATTCGGTCATAGGCACGATGCCGCAGGCAGTCACAGCCATGACGATATACAGTACAACATCACAACCTCAAGTGTGATATAGCTTTTATACAACAGTTCAACAACAGCTTAAACAGCAATGCTGAGTAAGGAAATGTTAACAAAAGGTGATGAAATAAATTATTTAAGTATGTTATGTAGCTCCGTGCGGCACGGTGGTGTGGTGGTTAGCACTCTCGCCTCACAGCAAGAGGGTTGCCGGTTCGATCCCGGGTGTGGGAGCCCTTCTGTGCGGAGTTTGCATGTTCTCCCCGTGTCAGCGTGGGTTCTCTCCGGGCACTCCGGCTTCCTCCCACAGTCCAAAGACATGCAGATTGGGGATTAGGTTAATTGATAACTCTAAATTGTCCATAGGTGTGAATGTGAGTGTGAATGGTTG
>NC_065517.1:4715779-4715919 GCF_006386435.1 Epinephelus moara | reverse complement strand
AGATGCAAACTGTTAAAGCCAGTCAACCGATTGCTAGTCTCGCGATACCCGAATCCATGACTCTACAATCGATTCATCTAAGGATTCATGGCTGATTGGTATCGATTGAGGAGGCTGCTACCGACGTAGCCGTATCTCTC
>NC_065517.1:4711588-4715684 GCF_006386435.1 Epinephelus moara | reverse complement strand
GATTCATGGCTGATTTGTATCGACTGCTACCGACGCAGCCGTATCTCTCGCTTGTCAAACCGGATATCCGGTCGTATCGGTTAATCGTTCCCAACCCTAATATATATATATATATATATATATATATGTATATATATATAGTTACATACGTATACACGTGTGTAAATTAACAGTCCCTTTATTCCAAAAGTGGTAAAGAAAGAGTACCCACCCGGACGGTACGCTCTAAATCTAAAGCGAGCGCGCCCACAAGGAGGCAGGGATCATTTCATTGTTCAACAGTAAATCTGGCATTCTATTGGTTGGGGGATTTTGACAGGGTTGTTACACAAAAAAATCCAAGGGCAGGGCAGAAATCTGAGAGCAGAAATTCCGTGAGCACACAGAAACAGTTTGAGCGCGAGGAGAAAAGCCGAAGCTTGAGCAGGAAATCTGTGTGAGCAACATGGTATCTGAGTGCGAGCAACATGGTATCTGAGTGCGAGCACACAGTTTGAGCAGAAACAGAGTAGATCCAAGCGCAAGCAGAGGCTATTTGAGTGCGAGGGCAGGGTTTTTGAACGTGAAATCAATAAATAATGCTTTCAAACTGATAGACCACTCTCTTGAATAAAGATAGGGACAAAGCTCCATCATCAATGACAAAACACTGGAAGAAATTGTCTCCAGTCTCAGTTCTTCCACTTGCTGACTTGATGTTTTACCCACTAGCTTCCTTAAAACTGTGCTGAGCAGCCTGGTAAAACAACTAACTGTGATAGTTAATGTCTCCCTCCAATCTGGCACTTTTCCAAATGCTTTGAAAACTGCAGTCATTAAGCCTCTCCGAAAGAAGAGCAGTCTTGATGCCACTATACCGAACAACTATCAGCCTATTTCAAACTTACCATTCTTAAGTGAGGTTATCGGAGGTTAGCAACTTTCTGAAGTTGAACAATTGCTTTGATAGCTTTCAGTAAGGTTTTCGGCCCCATCACAGCACTGAGACTGCACTCTTAACGTAAAAAATGATGTTCGCTCGAAAACTGACTCAGGCAAAGTCTCTGTTTTAGTGCTGTTGGATGTAAGTGCTGCTTTTGATAAAGTGGACCACACAGTTTTGTTAGAAAGACTAGAAAATTGGGTCAAACTTTCTGGAACTGTCCTTAAATGGCTCAAGTCATATCTTCATGACAGGAAGTACTTTGTCTCAATCGTTAACTACAAGTCAGAGCAGATGGCCATGGCATGTGGGGTCCAACAGGGATCCATTGTGGGACCCCCCCATATGCTTCCATTGGGCCGAATCACACAAAATAGCCTACCATAATTATGCAGATGACACACAAATATACAAATCACTTTCATCAGGTGATTATGGACCTGTAGAATGCATGTTTCACTGTACTGAGCAAATAAATGACTGGATGTGTCAAACTTTTCTCAAACTCAACGGAGATAAGACTGACATAATTGTCTTTGGACCACTGAAAGAAAGATAGAGGGTCAGCTCTCACCTCAGATTCCTCTCTCTTATTACTACGAGTCAAGCAAGAAACCTTGGTGTTATCCTGGACTCAGATTTAAATTTTCACAGCCACATCAAATGTGTAATGTCATCTGCCTACTGCCATTTAAAAAAACATTGCTAGAGTCAGAGTAATAAGGTCAAAGCAAGACCTTGAAAGGCTCACCCACGCCTTCATTTCCAGTAGATTAGATTACTGCAATTGTCAGTTTGTAGGACTTTCAAAAGAAGCTGTTTGGCAACTTCAGCTTATTCAGAATGCTACTGCTAGGGTCCTGACAAAAACTAGGAAATAACCACATTACTCCAGTTCTAAAATCCTTACACTGGTAATCTTATCTAAGGCTGGTGCACTGACCATCCCAAATGCATCACGAACCAGGAATAACCTCCCAAATGATGTTAGTCAAGCCCCGACTCTGACCACTTTTAAGTCAAACCTAAAAACATTCCTATTTTACACTGCCTAGTCCACCCTGTAATGACTGCAACCTTATTTAAAAAGTAAAATTTTCTCTATATCTTTGCACCTCTTGTCTGAACTTTTGCTATTTTTAGTGATTTTTTCTATTGTAAATCAATTAGTAATTGAAGGAGGCAGGTGGGGCAGTGCATGGGTTACAAAACACTGGACTTTTCCCCATGGAAACTGGTGTTCAGAACTGTGTGAGTCATTTAAAGCAGTTGGAGTCTGAGAAAAAACTCGATGGTCATCGCTTTGGGTCCCGTTGCTAACTCCACATCCACGGGAGAACTAGACGCGACTGTCCCCCTCCTGTCTCCAAACAGCGCAACCACAATGGCCACAGCTCACTGGTCCCAGCTAGGAGCGAAGCCCATGGCTCTGGTTAACTTCACTCCCACTCCCAGATCCCGTCGGGAGAAATCGTGGCCTAATGTCTGGAAAAGTACACGAGATGGAAAGCCTCAACACAGCTCACCTTCGTCTCAGCCTCTCCAGTTGTACAATATGTTTTCCATCCTGGATGAGGATCATTTTCCGCCACTTAAAAATTACAACTCTCCTCCGTCATCATAGCCAGCTTCCTCCATTCAATCACCCCATCAAAAGCTCCTGAAAGAGGCCGTGCCCAAACGCTCTGGGATTCCTCCCCGCTTGGAGCCGGTGTCGGGGAATCCCTCTCCTGGCCCAACTGCTGCTGTCCCCTCCACCAACCTGGTCCGTCCTCACTCCACGTCAAACGTTATTGCGAAGGAACGCAAAAGTATTGCGAGGTAATGCAAAATTTATTGCAAGGGAACGCAAAAGTATTGCAAGGGAACATAAAAAGTATTGTGAGGGAAAGCAATGTATTGCGAGGTAACGCAAAAGTTATTGCAAGGGAACGCAAACGTATTGCGAGGGGACGCAAAAGTCAGTCCACAAAAAATCTCCCGACATGACCTTTAAGGGACTCTGTACAGTGGTATCAGTGGTGTGAGGAGCACGTTCTCTAGATAAATGTCTCCCCAGAGATTATATTTCAGGAGGAAGACAGATCCTGTCCCACAGAAGACTCTCAGTGGGAAGGCTGTAGAGAGCATTAGCAGCCACAAGTATCTTGGACTATGATGAACAACACACAAGTCATCTTCACAAAGTGCCAGCAGCAGATCTACATCCTGGGGAGGCAACTGAATGTGGCCCCTACCGTCCTTGACAGCTTTTACATCTGGCATATAGAGAGCCTATTCACCTTCTCCTCTCTGGCTTGGTATAGCGGGCTCTGAGAGAAAAACAAGGCCAAACTGCAGAGGGTCTAAACTCTGTGGGAACAATGCCTGACCCTCCAGCAGCTCTATGACTAGAGAACTGTGAAAAAAGCGAACAAGATTCTGAGGGACTCAACACATAACCTCTGCACCTGCTTTCAGATCCTTCCCTCTGGCAGGAGATATGCTGCTCCATTGATAAAAAATGAGTGGGGGCAGAGCCAGCTTCATCCCCTCTACTATAAGACTTCTTAACATTCATAATTACTCGTCTCCTCCACATGGAAGAACTGGACCTGTTGTGACCCCTGTGTAACACACACACACAGACACACACACACACACACACACACACTGAACTTAATCTGCAGAAGGAGTTGCTTTTGTTACTATGAAGTATTCTACCTGTAGAGTCAGCCTGTGTACAGCGATATTTACTGACTATTTGAATGTTGTGTTATTTATTGTGGTATCTTTTTTGTTGTGTTGACCTGAGCAGAATGAATTTCCCACAAGGACAATGAGGGGCATCTAATCTAATCTAATCTAGTCTGATCTAATCAAACCCAATCTAATCTCACCACTGGCTAGGCCCTTTCCAAATCAGCATGCTTAGAGCCAGCCTTCTGTTTATGGAGGGTCTGGCAGCAGTTAGGGTCGGAGACAGGTTAGCAGAGCTTTTTAGCTGCCACCCTACAGCTGGTTGCTTGTCCCCTGACTAAGTTTTATGGGGCATGTTGATGACTGCACATTAACAGAATGGATGGACTGTGACTAGGGTATTCTATCCAGTTCTACCATGTTCCATTTTCCTTTCATGGGCATCAAGGAGGTGAACCTATCCTCCCAGGAGGAGATTGATTACCTCTCAGCAGC
>NC_065517.1:4709784-4711570 GCF_006386435.1 Epinephelus moara | reverse complement strand
TTTTCCTTATCCGCTGCGAGGGTCATAAGGACAGAGGGATGTCGTATGCTGTAAAGCCCTGTGAGGCAAATTGTGATTTGTGATATTGGGCTTTATAAATAAAATTGATTGATTGATTGACTCCGTATACTTTCTGGTTCCCCATGAACTGGGCAGAGCAGATGCAATTTTGCCTCACTGTTCCCCCTAATGGGGCGGAAGACAGAAAGCATTTAATTGCTTCACTTTCAACCTGAACAAACCCCCTTAGTTCTTGGGCACCCCTTTTCCTCTTCCATTCATTGACTGGTAACAAAGTAATTGGGCCTTGATAACGTTAACTGAAATCCACAAAGCAAAACAAGACTGTTTAACTTTTTCAATGTACATGTAATATGATTGAGTAGTGGTTTAACACTCTTCACTGAGTTTTATTGTTGTGATCTTTTTGTAGTGAGGCTTACGGGGTGACATCAACATTTGTGCCTTCACCACCAGTTGAAGGTAGTTCATGTTTCACAAACACAAGATCTTGCACACAAATTAACTATCCCCTGTGTCTATCCTGGCGCCACTATCCTACACAAATCATGTACACACTCACACACACACACACAAACACACACACACACACTTACTTTGCTTAGTAAGATCATGTTTTGTGTTATTATATTATGAATAAATACTTTTTGAAAATACAAGCCACCTATTTAATGTTACACAAGAGTGAGTGATTCCACCAACCTCTTCTCAATGTCAAAAATTCCAAAATTGTTCAACCTGTACTATTTATATGGTAATTTTGGCATATATATATACATATATATATATATATATATATATGTATATGTGTGTGTGTACATTATGAAATTTATAAAGAAAAGTTGTATGTGTTCAACCGGATCTTACGTAGAACAAGGGAGAGGTACTTTTCTGAAATTATTGGAAACTGCAGTAACAACTCGCGTGTCTTATTTGCAACAGTGAACAGATTAACAAACCCTCCAGCTCAACTGCCGTTGGAACTGATCTCCACATCTTAGTGTAATGAGTTTGCAGTATTCTTTTGCGACAAGGTTCAGACCATTAAAAATGCCATCAATTCCACAACACCAATAACAACCCTGCAGCCACCTAGACACTTAGAGCTGACTCATTTTGCACCTGTAACTGACAAAACTGTCCAAGAGATCATCACCAGTCTGAGTTCATCTACATGCTGCCTCGATGTGTTACCCACTAGATTTCTAAAGTCTGTGCTGAGCAGTTTGTTACCACCACTCGCTCACATAGTTAACATGTCACTACAATCTGGAACATTCCCAAAGGCCTTGAAAACTCCGGTCATAAAGCCTCTCCTAAAGAAGAGCAGTCTTGATGCCACAGTACTGAACAACTACCGGCCCATTTCAAATCTGACGTTTTTAGGCAAAGTCCTTGAGAAAGTTGTTTACCAACAGCTTACTGACTTTCTCCTAATGAACAACTCCTTTGATGTTTTCCAGTCAGGTTTTAGACCCCATTACAGCACTGAGACCGCTCTTATTAAGGTGACAAATGACATCCGCCTGAACACTGACGCAGGCAAAGTCTCAGTTTTAGTCCTGCTAGATCTGAGTGCTTTTGACACTGTCGATCATGAGATCCTTTCACAGAGACTAGAGGACTGGGTGGGCATCTCTGGCACTGCCCTAAATTGGTTGAAGTCCTATCTAGAAGACAGGAAGTACTTTGTTGAAATTGGTAACTATGTCTCAGACCACATGGCCTTGACCTGTGGGGTGCCCCAAGGGTCAATCCTGGGACC
>NC_065517.1:4696814-4702226 GCF_006386435.1 Epinephelus moara | reverse complement strand
GAGCCCTCCATGGTCAAGCACCTGCATACTTGACGGATCTGGTGTCCTTTCACTGTCCTGTCAGGTCACTGCGGTCCGCTGAAGGCTACCTACTTACTGTCCCTCACACAAGATTAAAGACGAAAGGTGATAGAGCCTTTAAGGCTGTTGCACCGAAATGGTGGAATGCACTACCTCATGAGCTGAAAGCGGCCTCTTCCGTGGACATTTTTAAAAAGCAGTTAAAAACACATCTGTTTAGGCTTGCGTTCCATTAATTGTCCATTGTATCATCTCTGTATTTCGCTGCACTTTACTTTTTATTTGTTTTAGTGTATTTTGCATTGTTTCTGTTATTGTATTTTTTCTATTTTATCTTGTGAAGCACTTTGTGAGTCCTCTCTGTGAGAAGTGCTATATAAATAAATTTACTTACTTACAAGTCAGAGCAGATGGCCATGGCATGTGGGGTCCAACAGGGATCCATTGTGGGACCCCTCTTGTTGAATCCCCATATGCTTCCATCGGTCGAATCATACAAAATAGCCTACCATAATTATGCAGATGACACACAAATATACAAATCACTTTCTTCAGGTGATTATGGACCTGTAGAATGCATGTCTCACTGTACTGAGCAAATAAATGATTGGATGTGTCAAACTTTTCTCAAACTCAACAGAGATAAGACCGACATAATTGTCTTTGGACCACTGAAAGAAAGACAGAGTGTCAGCTCTCACCTCAAATTCCTCTCTCTTATTACTAAGAGTCAAGCAAGAAACCTTGGTGTTATCCTGGACTCAGATTTAAATTTTCACAGCCACATCAAATGTGTAATGTCATCTGCCTACTGCCATTTAAAAAACATTGCTAGAGTCAGAGTAATAAGGTCAAAGCAAGACCTTGAAAGGCTCACCCACGCCTTTATTTCCAGTAGATTAGATTACTGCAATTGTCAGTTTGTAGGACTTTCAAAAGAAGCTGTTTGGCAACTTCAGCTTATTCAGAATGCTACTGCTAGGGTCCTGACAAAAACTAGGAAATAACCACATTACTCCAGTTCTAAAATCCTCACAGTGGTAATCTTATCTAAGGCTGGTGCACTGACCATCCCAAATACATCACAAACCAGGAATAACCTCCCAAATGATGTTAGTCAAGCCCCGACTCTGACCACTTTTTTTTTTTTTTTTTTAAGATATTTTTTGGGCCATTTTGCCTTTAATGGACAGGACAGGTAAGTGTGAAGGGGGAGAGAGAGAGGGGGTATGACATGCAGCAAAGGGCCACAGGCTGGATTCGAGCCCGGGCCGATGCGGCAACAACCTTGTACATGGGGCGCCTGCTCTACCACTAAGCCACCGACGCCCCGACTCTGACCACTTTTGAGTCAAAGCTAAAAACATTCCTATTTTACACTGCCTAGTCCACCCTGTAATGACTGCAACCTTATTTAACAACTAAATTTTAAATCATTTTAAATAATCTCTATATCTTTGCACCTCTTGTCTGAACTTTTGCTATTTTTAATGATGTTTTCTATTGTAAATCAATTAGTAATTGAAGGAGGCAGGTGGGGCAGTGCATGGGATACAAAACACTGGACTTTCCCATGGAAACTGGTGTTCAGAACTGTGTGAGTCATTTTAAGCAGCTGGAATCTGAGAAAAAATAACTTCATTCACTGGGTCGACTGTCGGCAACTTTTAAGGTGGAACGTTTACTTATACCACGCGGGGAAACAGCAGACAGCGTAACCACTGTTAGCACTGGGCTAAAGGAAGACCACCAACACAGCTTACTGGAGGCCGATCCAACGCACCAGGCCCAGTGTTTGGGCCTGCACCAATTAGTCTCGCTGACCAACTCTGACCTGTCTGTACGGCCTTATAATCGAATCTACTCTCCGCCGTGGGCTCCCTCCGTGGAGCCCTCCCGAGTAAGTCTCACCCTGTGCTACTGTCTCTGTTTACCTCACTGGCCTACAGCTAGCACCACAACTATGACCCTTCACCTGTTTCAGCTCCATTACTGGCCACAGGTGTGTTTATTCCTCCCCAGAAAACCTCCACCGACCCCACTGTGACATGCCTCCACTCACCTCGCCTGGTTGTGACAGCTGCCACCGGCTGAGCCAGAGGATCAACGAGCTGGAAGGGAGGGTGTCCATGCTGTACCAGCTGAGGGTAGAGGAGCAGATCATGGACTCAATGGTCGTTGCTTTGGGTCCCACTGCTAACTCCACATCCACGGGAGAACTAGACCCAACTGTCCCCCTCCCGTCCCCGAACAGCGCAGCCATCACGGCCACAGCTCACTGGTCCCGGCTAGGAGCAAAGCCCAAAACTCTGGTTAACTACACTCCCGCTCCCAGATACCGTCGGGAGAAATCGTGGACTAATGTCCGGAAAAGTACATGAGATGGAAAGCCTCAACACAGCTCACCTTCGTCTCAGCCCCTCCGGTATTTTTTCCATCCTGGATGAGGATCATTTTCCGCCACTTAAAAATGACAACTCTCCTCCGCCATCAAAGCCGGCTTCCTCCATTCAATCACACAATCAAAAGCTCCTGAAAGAGGCCGTGCCCAAACGTTCTGGGATTCCTCCCCGCTCGGAGCCAGTGTCGGGGAATCCCTCTCCTGGCCCAACTGCTGCTGTCCCCTCCGCCAACCTGGTCTGTCCTCACTCCACGTCCCCTTCTCACAGCACTGACTCAGACTCCACTCTCCCAGGCAATGGGAACCAGCAGTCGTCACCTCCTCCTCCACTCTTCTCCCCAGCCACATTAATAGTTGGAGACTCAATAATCAGAAATGTTCGCTTTTTCAACGCTGCCACACACTGTTTCCCTGGGTCCACAGTTCCCATCATACTCAGAAAACTGCTGCTGCTGTTCTCTCTTCCATCCTCCGTAAGACAAGTGGTTGTTCATGTTGGCTCCAATGACACCGCTCGTAGACAGTCTAAACTGACAAAAAATGACTTTCAGGACCTTTTAAACTTTTTAACCAGCTGTGGGAAATCTGTTTTTATTTCCGGGCTGATTCCCACCGCGGCCCGCAGAGCAGGTTTTTCAAGGATTCTCAGCCTCAATACCTGGCTACAGTCCACCTGCTTCACTCACAATATTAACTTCATTGACAATTTTGTCAGTCTGTTCTGGAACCGCTCCCTCCTTCTCAGAGCTGACGGCGTCCATCCAAATGGGCACAGTAGCCGCATGCTAACGGCTAACCTACAGCACACCGTCCAGACTGCTACACGTGAACGACTGTTTACCTGCCACACCCCCACCTCTCACTCTTCTCCTTCTCCTAAAGATCCACTGGCACCACGCTGCTCGTTTTTGCCCTCTAGCTCCCCTCCTCGGCCTCACCAGTCATTACAACTACAACCTGTTATTTCTCTCATCCATACCATCATCAGATGCAGGCGCCCCCCTCCACCCAGCACAAGACATACTGATCTGGTCAATCTCCGTCCACTTCCCTGGTCCTCACAGTCAAACACCATCTACAGTAACCTCAACACCTCCAGGATCCCTCCCATCTCCCCACCTGCCTCACCATCCATCACCATTCAGCCCCTGTCCCACTTCTCTCCAGTATCCCCAGCACAGTTAACAACCAGCATGACCGGACTAAAAACCTCCACCTGCACTCTGGATCCCATACCATCCAAACTCATTAAAGGGAAGTTCCATTTTTTACAACCTGGACCTCATTTCTGACATTAAATATGGTTGTTTACTCACCCAGATAGGTTTGGTGTCATTTGGAGTCCGTCGGAAGATATTTAGATCCACGAGAGTGGTGTACATCCATTTAGTGGGAATAATTGGGGCACCGACAATGAGGCTCTAAATAACACATTATCTGCCGCGAAACTCGTTCATTTCACCAATATGTTTTTATGAATCGCTAGAGTTGCTTGTCATCATCATCCAGGTCATTTATACTGACCTACTAACCTCTGACCACGTTTTGCATAAGAAGTGCCTCTGCTTTTTGTGCAGTGTGCGGGCCGTTCTACACAAGTGATGAGAAGAAACTAAAGAAATGTAAATTCTCATAGTTATTTACTTATCAAGCAAACAAATTCAAGGAAATTAAACAATTTATGCATGTGTGTAGGCTACTTACTCAATCGAAAGTTGCCTGTTCGGTCCTGCAGGCTTTGGCTGGGTCTTCCAGTTTACTTTCGGGACACGAAAAAAAGTCTCTACAACAGCATGGTTAATCATAGAAGTGAAATTCTCTGTAGTTGTGAGACAGTCATTTCTGGAGACATCCAGACGTGTATCTCCTGGCCTCAAATCCCACTCGGAGCAACAAAGGCATTCCTCCTCTGTTGGCATAGTGGAACATTGTCCACAAGAACACCACCAGTTAGAATCTATTCTCGGACGTGCAGCGTCTCTGGCCAGCTGTTCCTCTCTCTGCCTCCGCATCCTCCTTTCAAAGAGCTCCTCATCTGTATACTTTGGCTCAAAACGGTAAGGACGTCCATCATATTCAAAGTCGTCGTCCACAACCTCAAAATCTGACAAATATTCAGCCATGTTTCAAAAATCTAACAGTAGCAAATTCCAGCTGTAAACAGAGCCATGCTGCAGGTGTGCGGCAGCACGCGTGCGGGGCACCGGGATGACATCAGCCAGGTCAGACGTTAGTAGGTCAGTATAAATGACTCGGATGATGATGACAAGCAACTCTAGCGATTCATAAAAACATATTGGTGAAATGAACGAGTTTCGCGGCAGATAATGTGTTATTTAGAGCCTCATTGTCGGTGCCCCGATCATTCCCACTATATGGATGTACGCCACTCTCGCGGATCTAAATATCTTCCGAACGGACTCCAAATGACACCAAACTTATCTGGGTGAGTAAACAACAGTATTTAATGCCAGAAATAAGGTCCAGGTTGTAAAAAACGGAACTTTCCCTTTACGGACTGCCTCCCTGTTATGTCCCGACTCATTACTGGTATTATTAACGCCTCCCTCAGCTCTGGTTCCGTCCCCCAAACCCTCAAACTGGCTGCCATCACACCAATCATCAAAAAACCCGGCTTAAACCCTGACAATCCAAGTAACTTCTGCCCCATCTCCAATCTCCCCTTCCTGTCAAAAATCCTGGAACATGCTGTCACCTCACAACTCAGAACCCACCTCACCTCCAATAACCTGTTTGAAACTTTCCAATACGGTTTCCATTCAAAACATAGCACTGAAACAGCCCTCCTGAAAGTCAGCAACGACCTCCTCCTCTCCTTAGACTCCAGACACCTCAACATTCTCATCCTCCTTGACCTCACAGCAGCCTTCGACACCATCAATCACTCCATCCTGCTCTCCCGACTGGAATCATCTCTCCACATCACCGGCACAGCACTCTCCTGGATTCACTCCTACCTCATCAACCGA
>NC_065517.1:4686464-4690098 GCF_006386435.1 Epinephelus moara | reverse complement strand
AATCATGTGGGTTATCACAGGAGTCAAAGAAGATCTGCCAGTCCGTATCTTCCAGACAGTCTCTCAGTTCCTCCTTACAATCATCTGACCATATCTGTATGTCCTTAGTCACTGGCTTCTCCCGTTTCAGCTTTACCCTGTAACGTGGGAGCAGATGTATGACATTATGATTGGACTTTATCAGGGCTGGCCGACGGATGGATTTGTAGGCAGCGGGTAAATTGCCATAGCACCTATCCAGGGTGCGCGTCAGACGGGTCAGGCAATCTACATACTGTTGTAATGTGGGCAGATGATTAGACAAGTCACAGGAATTAAAGTCCCCCAGAATGAAGACGGGCTGATCATGACATGCGGCCAGGTGCCAGTGTCGAACCCGGTCCACTGCAGCAAAAGCCTTATATATAAGGCATCTGCTCTATTCACTAAACCACCAGCACTCTGTTCACAAGGGTTCTGTTGGCTAAAGTTCACATGCAGTCTTGTCAAACTGTTAGCTGATATTCCCTGAGATAAGCTCTCATTGTTTTCCTTTTGTACAACAAGGAATTTCATTCAGTAGGCTACAAAATCAAATGATGAGATGACTTACTGTACACATGTGATAAGGCACCCCTGTCTTGTGTGTGCACCCTCTTCTTGCTGCGGTCAGATCACCTGTATCTTACCCGGATACAGCAATGCTATTTTCTGATTGGCTGATAGGTAGCTGTATGTTATTTTTTGATTGGCTGGTGGGTAGCTGTGTCTTATTTTTATTGGCTGGAGCGTGGCAAGCGCTTGTTGAGCTCTGCGGTACCCACAGCGTCTTGCAACACGTTGCACTACATATACAGCGATGTAAGTTGGTGGGCCTTACCCTAATAATTTTTTTATGAGTGAGAAATACCAGGTGTGGCGGATGAGAGTGTGAAAAGGTTAAAATGCGTGTGTCACGCTCTCAAAGCGTGAGACATGAGAGCCCTGAAATAGACATGCCAAAAGAGGTGAAAGCAGCAGCGCCCTGCTTCTCCATAATACATATGATGATGACATTCTGGCTCCAGTATAACTCTATAAAGTATTGGCCATCATTGCTAGAAATCATATTTGGAGGTCAGGTCACATTCACCCTCTGTACTCTCTTCAATCTTCATATCTTCATTTTGATAAAAAATAAAATAGACTTGATGAGCCTCAGTTAATCTTACTTAAAGAAATGTTTATTACAACACAAATCTGGTAAGAGAAGCTTCTGGCACAGCACGTGTGCATGGACAGAGACGTGCTAAAAACTTAACAAAATAATTATTTAGCCTTATATAGCGTATTTCACGCATCATATAGATCTGTTTAACATTGGGATTGAAGCTTGTACAGGACCCTGCTTGTACCCTGGAGCATGCTCACATGCCTGCATGCAGACAGTGAATGACACTGAGGTCTCTGAAAACATTTAACCATGACCATGTATGAATATATGATGTACACCATCACAGAGTTATTAATGTTCGTGATGACATTCACATACTGTAGTTATATTTATAATAATTTTTCCACAACAGAAATACTTAGGTGAAGTTCCTCAAAATTGTACTTACGTGCAGCATTTGAGTACTAAGTTACTTTCCACCACCTGATAGAGCTGCATTATTATGAATAAAGATGCACATTTGTAAGGAGGAGGCCAAACCTTGTGGTGGGGAGTGGTTGAATTGAAAATTTTTACTAAGAAATAGCTTTTAAAACATATTTAACAGTTGAAGGTATGTTTATCTCTATGGCTTAATTTGTAACCGTTTGGCTTAGGGGAGAGATGATGACCCATTTTTTTCATTATGATTGTCTCCTACCTTTTGTAAAAAAAAGAAAATTGCCAATTACAGTGGCACATCATAACAGTATTTATGACTTGGCCCCAGATTGCAGACCTAAGTAGTTGTCTCTAGTTGTCTCTAAGTAGAAAAAAAGTCTCATCCAAGAGGCTCAGATAGGGGCCAACAATCAGAGTCCAACTCTCAGTATGACCAGATGGTTTGAGGCCTGTGATTTAGATGTATCATTGTCAGTTCTGCTGGGGGAAATGCCCTCACCATGCAATTTTTTCCAAACTATGCACAAAAAGTAAGGAAATTTGTGTTAGGTAGATTATTTCTTTGTTGTAACAGTGCTTCTTGGCAATAAATCTTACACCGTTTGAAAGCCTGTTTATTTCCCTTTAAATGGTGCCACATTTGTAGGGAACATGCATTTGTGGGGTGAGCAGCAGAGCTGAGTATGTGGGTTGCACGCATGAAAAATTTGCCAAATCTTCTCTGCCAAACAGTTGTTTGATGGATTGGATGATTGAAGTCTGAAGAAATAAGACATATTGGCAATTTAACAATTTATTCATTTAACAAACAGGAGCCTCAGAGGCGTGTGAAAGAACCATACACAGCCACAACAGCCAGGCACCTCCTACTCATGATGTTCACCAGCCTGGTCACACACTGCTGTGGGATGACATCCCATTCTTCAACCAGCATTTGTCACAAGTCAGCCAACGTGGTTGTGTTGGTCACTCTGGCATGAACAGCACACCCAAGCTGATCCCACAAGTGTTCAATGGCGTTGAAGTCAGGTGTGCTGGCAGGCCATTCCATCCTTTCCACTCCCAAATTCTAGAGGTAGTCTTTCATAAACCCTGCTCTGTGGGAGCGAGTGTTGTCATCTTGGAGGATAGATAGATATGGGATTGCCACTGGTTGCGGAATTTCATCTCGATATCTCTCTGCATCGAGATTGCCTCCAGTGATGACAAGTCTCGTTTTTCCAGTGAGGGAGATGCCGCCCAACACCATCACACTGCCTTGAATAAAATATGTTACTCTCTTCTCCACACTTTGACTCTACGATGCAATTGCCGTAAGCAGAATCTGGACTCATCACTGACCATAACGTTTCCTCCACATGTTCAGGTTCCAGTGCACGTGTTGCCAACACCAGTGCAAATGGGCCTGACGGTGAAGGGCAGTCATGGCAGGCCTCCTGGCAGCCCTATGAGACCGGAGATTGGCTGCGTGCACTCTGTTCCGGCTTGTCTAGGCAGAGAGCCATCGGCCATATTGTCCTGCAAACTTTGACTGCAAATCTGTAGGAAACTGCCTACGGTTCCTAAGTGCTGGCAGGATGAGGAAACGGTCTTCTTGGGGTGCTCACTTCGCAGCCTGTCTCTGACATTCCCCTTTATATGGAACTTGGCCTTCAGTTTGTAGATGGTACTAGGGCTCACTCCAAATAATGCCGCAACTTGGTTGTGCCGAACACCAACTTAAAGTTGCCCTATCGCATGGGCCCTATCCAGATCAGTCAAAAGTGGAATGTCGATTCTTGGAGCAGACACCAACTGACCACTGTAGCAGGGCCCATGCTCACAGGTACAAGAAGCTCAAAACAAGTGTCAATAGCAAAAGAATGGCAGAGAAGATTTGACAAATTTTTCATGGGCACAACCCACATACTCAGCTCTGCTGCTAATTCCACAAATGCATGTTCCTTACAAATGTGGCACCATTTAAAAGGGAAATAAACAGGCTTTCCAGCGGTATAAGATTTATTGCCAAGGAGCATTGTTACAACAAAGAAATAATCTACCAAACACAAATTTCCTTAC
>NC_065517.1:4677578-4685063 GCF_006386435.1 Epinephelus moara | reverse complement strand
TTTTTTTCAGTCCTTTATGAATTATTTTATTTTCACCAAATGGAATGGAAAATCCAATTCACCTCTTGGTAGACTGGCTATGATGTTTGTAAGAATAGGGCCACTCTGACAAGTTCATGTCAGGTTAGACCCAATGCAGTAATATCATGATGATGTCATGATGCAAAAGAAATTGCTATTTCACAGTAATAGCAGCTGCTAAAGTTGTAGTGACAAATGGTTTGTAGAACAAACTTAATTTTGGTGTAACAGTCTCTTGCAGAATCAACCCCAAAAAAGCCTTCTAGTATGTTGTTGTCAAGTGTTAAAACTACACAGCACTTAAACTACACTACACAGCACCTATTGTAAATATTTTTTTAATAATTTAGAGCAAGACAGATAATTCAAACATACATAAAGAGAACATCATGAACTAATCCCACAATATAAGTTGGATTGCCAAGGCACGCGGCTGCAATGATCTTTTTGTTGGTGTTGATGTTCATGTTGGCAGTGAGAAAAATGTTTTGATTATAAAAAATTACATTCCTCAAGAGCATATTCCCCTCTTCTCTCCACCTCCTCAGTTTCCCCATCACTGAATTGGGCTCGCAAGACCATTTTCAGATGAGGTTTCATGACTGTGCAAAGCAAACACACACACAGCCCAGCTCCTGTAAAGGAGGAAGAGGGCAAAGGACGAAGGATAAAGCACTTACACAAATGTAATCACTGTTAATCAGTGGCTTCACAGCGCTGTGTCCCTTTATCACGTCATGCACTGTGTGATGGTCTTAAATAGTTCACATCACACTGTATGGTGGCTCTGATTAACATAAAACAAATAAACACATTTAATTCTCACTCCTAATTTCCACAGGAGATGAGAGGATTAGACACAGTCAGTGCGTTTACATGGAGCCATGTATTCCTTTTGCATTCGGGTTGGAAGCCCAACCCGAATAGAAATGCTCCTTGTAAACACCTCAACCCGAACGAAAACAGCCAACCCAAGAGAAAATCTAATCGGGTGCACAGGGGTGGAATATTCCTTTTCAGAACCCAAATGGAACAATTCTTCTGTCTTGTATACACCTCCTACCCAATTCCAGCCATTCCGTTCTTTCTACCCCTGTGCACCCGATTAGATTTTCTTTCGGGTTGGCTGTTTTTGTTCGGGTTGATGTGTTTACAAGGAGCATTTCTATTCGGGTTGGGCTTCCAACCTTAATCGCCTGAGTAAAAAAAGAAAAAAGACTTTGTCTAGCTTTTTTAAAAAGCAGAGCACCAGCAGCATGGGCTGCAGCAGAGACACACTCTCAGAGGAGGAAAGCATCAAGATGGAGCTGAGAGCCTACTTGCAGACCACAGAGGCTGACAGTGATGCAGACCGTTTGGAGTGGTGGAGATGCCATCAGGCAAATTTCCCCCGCGTTGCAAAGCTAGCTCGACAGTATTTATGCATACCTGCCACCAGTGCTCCATCTGAGAGAGTATTCAACACTGGTGGCAACATTGTCACGTGCCACAGGGCCGCACTCAAACCAGATGCTGTGGACCGTCTGGTTTTCCTTGCTCAAAATTTGTAACGGCTGAGATGCCTTATTTATGGAGCTTGTCCATAAAGTTGAAATGTGTGAATATTGTTTCTATGCTAGAGGATAATCCTGCAAGCCAAGTTGCACTTTTTTTTATTTTCAAAACTTGAATACTATGCCTGGGCATGAGCAATACTATTACTAATGCAAGTTGCATACTTTTAGTTTACTATTTATTTGTTTAAATACCTCAACTTGAAGAGAAGTCCATATTGATGCAAGTTGCCTTAATCAATGTTCAGTGGTTGTTTTATATTTTCAAAACTTGAATACTGTGCATGGGCTTGAGCAATACTATTACTAATGCAAGTTGCATACTTTTAGTTTACCATGTATTTGTTTAAATACCTCAACTTGAAGAGAAGTCCATGTTGATGCAAGTTGCCTTAATGAATGTTCAGTGGTTGTTTACATTGTGTAGTTGATTTTTACAAAATATGTTTTTTCAAGTTGTTTGTTTGCAAAATTTGAAAAATAAAAGGGTGCATTCTGATTCCTTCACTTCATTAGAATCATGAGTGCCACCTCTTTGTAAACAGCATCATTTTGTGAGGCCATGCAAACCTGTATTAATACTAGTGTGGACATTAATGTTTTTCTACAATATGCACTCCTCATGACAGTAAAATAGGCCATTCTAAGCCAATTTACTGCAGCAATTCCTCTCTAAATCATTAGAAAATGTGGTTAACACCCAGTCGTGCATGAAAAGAAAAATACCGTCATATACCGTGAAACCGATATAATTTTGAAAAATACCGTGATATAAATTTTTGGTCATACCGCCCAGCACTAAGCCAAGTGCCTGCGAGGACGGGAAATGAGCACTTCGGCACGACGGCACCTTGTGTGTCCGTTCTGTTTGAAGGTCAGCAGGCGGCGCATTACTTCACTTGTCTCTGCAACCTTGTCAATAATGCCATCAATATCAAGCTCCATGAGAATCTCCTTCTCTGTTGACATCAGTAAAAATGCTCCTCCAGTGCTGTTTTGTGTAGCCCTTTCTTCCTAACTGGACTTTGACCTTGTAGGCTGTCTCAGCATCTGCGAGAGACTCGTCCTGTGCCAGTTCACCTGGCATCGTTTTTTTCTTTCTGACACGTTTCTCTGGGAGGGCAGTCTGGACTTCAAGGTCACACTTATCCTGCTCCTGTAGAATGGTATTTGCCCACTCCACAAACACATCTGCTGCCTTCTTGATGCCATCAAAGTCCCTGCAACACTTCCTCAGGCTGTCTTCAGTTCCCACCACCATGCGCTGTGCAGTTAGTACGTCCATACCAGTGGTCTGAAGATATTTTGAAAGGGGGGTCGTCTGCTCAAATATTCTGAGAAAAATCTGTGCTGTGAGTATGGTTTCATGTTTCAGAAGTGCCTCCATGTATCCCCTGGCTTTGACTCTCACAGCAGGTTTCATGGTCTCATCTTTCTCTATCCTTTGCAGAGTGAGCACCAAGTCAGTGAAAAGCGCATCTTGAGGATTTCCAAAAGAGCCAAATACTTTTCTCAAGGCTTGGTGTTTGCCAACCACCGTGTTTCTCCTATTGGAGTAAGCCGCCTGTGTCTCCTGTCTTCACTGACTTCCTCCCACAGACGCATGCGTTTGTAGGACTCCTGGATGAATACTGCTACATCATTTAGCAACGAGAACAGTGACTCCAGTAGTCTTTGTTAACAACAGACGCAGCACATGTGCGTAACACCATATGTGGACTTGTTTGGGAGACTCTCCAGTGAGCAATGCAGAAAATTCCTTATACTGCCCCTGCATGTTAGCAGCTCCATCAGTTGAGTTACCAACACAATTTCTACAATGTTTTTTCCATTAGTTCCACAAAGTACTCGCCAGTCGATGCCTTGCAATCAATGACAGCTATCAGCCTCTCGTGAACCATATCTGTTACATACCTCAGAACTATTGTACACTGGTCCTTGGATGTTATATCTTGGGTTGTGTCCAGTTGGATAGAAAGTCATGACGATATACAGTACAATATCACTCGCTCTCGTGTGATATTGCTTTTATACAACAGTTCAACAACAGCTTAAACAGCAATGCTGAGTAAGGAAATGTTAACAAAAGGTAATGAAATAAAAGTATGTTATGTAGCTCCGCGATCCCCCAGTCTGTTGCCAGGCAACGCGGAACACGCCAGGAACTCACAAGCTACTTTGTATTTACATTGATCTGCAACTGTGTAACTTCGTCCAGTTCAGCTGATGAAACGTTGGCAAACCTGGATATTGGCACGGCCGGATTCAGCTTCCACTCTCCCTCATCCTCATCAGTACCTCATCAGATGATCATTGATAATTCCTGACCGTTATCGCTTCATTTTTGCTCCTCTCCAGTTTGTCGAGCTCGGCTGATGTTACACAAACACACCTGGAGGTCTGCACAGAAGAGTCCTGGCTTTCCTTTTCCTCGTCCTCTCCTGACGACCACTCATAATTTAATTCAAATGTAATTTTGGGGAAAATATCCATCTTCTTGGTGTAACGCTAGTGTCAGTTTGTGTCAATGTAGCGAGTGTGACAGTTGGTTAATTAACGGCTGTATTTATATTTATTACACGGCTCTATTAAATGCTGTATTCTGATTGGTCAGTCGCGGCATTCAGAGGTCTGATATTACTGTGTAATGACCGTTGCTATGTAGCCCAGCGTTGCTAGGGACGCTGCCCTGACAAGGAGATTCAGCCGTTGCCGGCAGGGCAGGGTGCGCGTCGGGGTTCTATTCCCCTGTCGGGAGTTATTTTCCCAGTATTCACCGGCTCATTATACATTATCCCTTACTTATAACACCTGTGAGCGGAGTGATTTTACTGTTACAAGTCCCAGTGATGTTATACTCTATATCAGCACTCACGGAATGCCTCTCGTCCAATCAAATTACTCGGTCGGAACTAACTGTTGTATAAATAAATATATATTTAGCTCTAACTAGGAGCTAATTTAGAAAAGAAAATTTTGGTTTGGTTATACTATACTAGGTACTTATACTATATTGACTGGGTATAATAGAATTGCATTACTAAAAAGAGACTAAAATACAATTTTCATTGACTAAAACTAGACTAAAATGTCATCAGTTTTCGTCGACTAAAACGAGACGAAAATAGTCATGGATTATTCTGACTAAAATAAGACTAAAATGCTCAGACTTTTAGTTGACTGAAACTTGACTAGACAAAAAAGAGTATGAACGTGACTAAAACTAATAAAAACTAAAATGACAGTTTAACACAAAGACTAGACTAAAACTAAAATTAAAACAGGCCGCCAAAAATAACACTAACTTTATGTTTATCACCTCTGTAGCTGAGACCACGCTTACCAAGGACCCTGACGACATTGACCACACGTTCCATAACTTGTCTTTTTTTCCTCACTTGCTCTCGGTGTACTGACATTTGTGTTTCTGTCAGTAGGCTCCTGACATCAGCTCTGTTTGCCTTGAGTAAATATGCCTCTGCACTATCTCTATGAGACCTGCTTTGTTCATGCTCCTCAATTCTTTGGTGTACATGCGTCCATGTCTGCATGCCTCCTTTAACAAAAAGACTATCACTGGCATAAGGCTTGGCAAACATGAGACACACTGAACAATATAGTGAGTGAGATGATTCACAGTATGTTAACCACTTTCTATTTGTCCCATCCTTCTGTAGAATATGTTGGGAAGGGCTTTCTTGGGAGTTTGTGGGTGGTACCGGAAAAATAAATCCAAATCTTTGGACTGAGGGCGAGCAAAATAATCAAAATGTCTTTCTGGATCAACTTCCTGTGTGTGTCTCTCTCTGTCTTTGTCCGTTGTCCCTGCCGGTACCAAATAAGAAGAACCAGCATAAGCATTACTAATAATTACAATATGTGATTAAGAATTAGAAACATAACTTGTTTCAAGAATACTATTGTCATCAAACTGCCAATATTTTGTTCAGCTGTTTCATAGTCATAGCATAATCTATGTGCCATATGACATGATTAAAACTTATACCAATAATATGTTTCCCTACAGTACATTGGTTACCCTAACCTGTCAGTAGTTCCTCTGAGCTATGATCCCTGGGTGGAGTGGGCTCTGCCTGCACCTCTCTCCCGAAAACATCACCACCTGTTGTCGGTGGTACTGAATAGGAAAAAACATGCAATAATTACATTAGCAAGAGCTAATTATGAAAGAACATAAACAGTGAATACCATTGCCATCAAATATGTTTGTATTCAACTGTTTCATAGTCATAGCCTACAGTAAATCTCACACATTCATTATTCAGTCTTATACTAATTATTTGTCCTACTGCTCTGTACCTGCCAGTTCCTCTGTGCTAGGCTCTCTTTCTCCTTCTGAAGCACCACCAGCACTGGTATTATATCCACCTTTGCATGGGAAACACAGACAAATATTCTACTTTGTCTATTGAAAATTATAGTGGCAGAATTAAAGCGTTATTTCTCTCTCTCTCTCTCTCTCTCTCTCTCTCACTCACACACACACACACACACACACACTCCATATGATGGAGTTGTGAACAAAAACTTAAGACATCACCACACATTTAACCAAAACAAGCATATAAACACAACAGCTAACCAAACCAGCATACAGCACAACCAGATGAGCACACTGACAAACTGTTAAGTCAAAAAGTTCATTTGACCAGTGTTTACTGTAATGGAAGCAATTAATTTGTCTTCAATCATACTTAAAGTGCATAGAAAATAAGTCACTCCTCTCTGCTGGCACAGTGATAATAAAAACAGTTTTCATTTCAAGGGGTCCCCAGACCCAGTTTGACATCATGCAGCATTCAATTATAGGCCTGACTCTGTACAAAATGGAACCAAATGGACCCTTAAGGTGTGTTCACAATGGACCTATTTTTTTTTTCGCTAGCGACGAGTTTACATACAAAGTCAATGCAAATGGGCATGGAGAAAAATCGCTCGGGCTCCGAGCGACAGCGACAGAGCGACAGAGCGATTTTTCGCTCGTCGCTTGAGATGAGAAATCTCATCTGGAGTGGTATTTCGCTGGGTCCTGTCGCTTGCAGCTCAACGTTGATTGGCTGCCGTAATCCCAGAATCCCGGGGGGATCTTGACTGTCATGACATGTCAGCTTCATTAAAAGTATAGCTGCAAATTAAAAGCAACAATAGATGTAAAAACACACAGACACAATGCATCTGTGATCAGTCCCCTAATTTAATTTTAAGAATTTTTTCAATCTTCTCCAATTTCTCGTTTTATTTTATGGAAGTGATCAATGTAAGTGCACTTGTCCTAGAGCCGCCACGATATTATAATGCAAATAACTCTGAGATAAAACCTACAAGCTTCTCTTCCTATGACTTTGTATGTGTCTTGTATGTTTTCTGATGCCTTAGGGCCCTATTTAGATGGTCTAAAGCGGACGGCGGAGGGCGCATAATCCATGTCGCAAGTGTCATTGCTATTTAGATGCAGGCGCAGTTGTCATTTTCACGCCCTGCGCCCTTGTCATCTAACTAGCAAATGAACTTGCGCTTTTCTGGGTGTGTTGGTCTAAAAATGAGGAGTGGTCAGGCGCAGTCATGGCGCGTTGCTAGTTAGATGACGTAAAAAGCAAATGCGCCAGTGACCAACAAAAAGCTGGTCTAAAGTCAACGGCGCAGTATTTCACTGTTAAACAAGTTAGTAATATGCGTCTCTAGGCGGGTGCACAACGCATGTGCACTCTGCTCAGACACACACGGAGCAGCCACACATATGCAAAAGATAACAAATAAAAATATGATTACAATGTGAAAGGTTATTATTGTGCACATTAAAATATTTATCAGAAACACGTCTTAATGGTCAGTCATTAATCAGAATGATCTAATCGCAGTAATAATGATCATCATAATCCGGGAGGTCCAA
>NC_065517.1:4665958-4674959 GCF_006386435.1 Epinephelus moara | reverse complement strand
GCGCTGCTGAGCTGCAGAGCTCCTACTGCACAGTCTGCACACACAGGCACACGTACACACCCTCTGCTCTCTGCTCCACCTGACTCTCCACAACCAAGCTGCTTTCAGTTTACAGGCGCATTGATTTGGGGGCGGGCGCCACTCAGTCTGTGGTCCAGTCCTTCCCTCCCACTCTGTTGCCGATCTCCACTCCTTGCAGGAGGCTGATCCCCTCCTGAAGGCTGTGCTGCCATTTTGGCGACACAAGGTTTGGCCTACCTCGGATGAGCGACAGCAGCTTTTCAAGGGAGCTCTAGTCCTTTTGCGCCAATAGGACCACCTGGTGGAAAAAGATGGGGTTCTTTTACACCAGGTGTTCTGTCCAGATTAGTGATGCGCAGGTCGGGGTTTTTTCCAAACTGCGGGTCCCACATTTATGAAATAATTTGACCCGCTCCATCCCGCCCGCACAACTGCATCTATTTTCACAACTCACCCCACCCCGCCCCTGCCGCTATTAACTTACCCATCTTGTGACTCTTATGCTTGTATAGCTTATCACAGGAATTGCACTTCAGGTAGCCAATGCTGCTGTCATCTGCTGCACTAACTACCTCATAGAAATTGTCTCAAACATGAGATTTAGCAGCTTGGCCTTCTTTTCTTTTAACTCTGTACTCTCCTGACCGTAATCTTTCCCTCACTTCTTCCATCTTCACCACTTCATTGATTCTGGTTTGTTGTGGCCGCTGCTTGGCGCTTTTGTGACATCAGGTCGCAGGTTACGTTAGGTAACATGCATTTACCTAACCTACAACAGTGTTGTTAACAAGTAGGCTATATCCGACATATGTAATCTTTAATGACCCGCCCCACCCGCCCCGCCAATAAAGTGAACATTTCTTGACCCGACCCAACCCGACCCAACCCGACCCGCGGGTAACCCGCGAGATCACTCACTCACTCACTCACAGTATAAATGTGACTGGAAACTATACAACATACTGCAGTGGATTGTATCACATTGTTTGGCTCACCTGCACTCATCTTAGAAAGGTGGACTTTCAGGGCAAGAGTCTTGGACATCAGAACTTCAAGGGTCAGCAGAATAGTGCCGTAGAAACAGTGATCCTCCCCTTGTAATATGTCTAATGCAACAGTGAGAGGCTTCCTTGCAACTGAATACTCCCCTAGGAACTGGTACTCCTTGTCAGTAAAGCCCTTTATTTCCAGTTTGATGCACAGGCCATTCAGTTACTGATGGAGATCTTTTGTGATTTGGGTGACTGCCTCATAGAAAGAGTTCAGCCGTGTGGACATGGGCACTAGGAGTTTTCTACGACTGACCTCCTCCACAAGCTCAGACGCCACCGTGGAACGGCTTGCCTTCGTCCAGAGGGCTGTACACTTGGCAACTCCACTTCTATATGTAGCTTTGGTATCAGGACTACCTGTCAGCCACTTTTCAACATCATTGGTGGAGATGAGGTTGATGGTGTGTGATGCACATCGGTGATGTACAGGGCATCTACTACATCAGTGAATGTAACTTCATCTTCCTCCTCATCATATTCTTCTGAATCAGAGTCAACAGGCTGGTACATTTTAAATGCTTTAACAAAGTTTGATCCATTATCTGTAACGGTGGCCGTCACTTTGTTTGAAAGTCCATAAAATGAATGGACCTAAGATAAGATAAGATGTCACTTTATTGTCAGTTAAAAACTGAAATTTGTCTTGCATCTCCATGTTACTCCATTCAAGAACAGTTGTACATAACCAATTTAAAAATAACCTAAAATGTTATGCACAGAGACATCCCTAGTTTATGCCAATTTAACAGTTTCAACAACAAATCCAGAGAAACAAACAAATAGCATACATGGCACTCCAAAGAAACACACATACCAATACAACACATGACACCTACACTAACAACACAATACATTTCAGTCAGTAACAATACACATACCTATAATGATCTAAAATGAAACCCAGGTATTTGTAGGAAGAGACTTGTTTAATAACTGCATTGTGAATTACCTGTTCGATCTCAGTAGCGATAACATCCTGTGTGTGTCTCTCCCGGCTTGCAGGCCACTGCTGCTTTCTCCCGCTGCAAAGTCGTTCCGTTGATCCAGTGAACGGTCATCCCGAGAAAGCTTTTATTGTTAGCCGACCAGATGTCGGCAGTTGCAGAGACATAGTCAATTTCTTTAAATGCTTTCTTCAGCTCAACTTCCATCAAAGTGTATTCCCTGTCCAGATAGCTTGCAAATGTTTTTCTACCCAGTAGTTTTTTTTGCCTCTGACCGGTATTTTCCCAAGGATCTGTCTGAACGACGGAGAGTCAATTGTTGATATAGGCAGCATTTCATCAACCGCATAGCTAGCCACAAGCTTTGTTACTTCATTTTCACTCATCGTGGCCTGCTGCTGTCCACCATTAAAATCCAGTTTGCGCTGTTTAGCAGCAGGCAGGCTACAGCTTTCTGCAGCATGTTCATCACGGTCTGGTTCTCTTCCCACTAGCTTAACATTGCTGTGTTGGCGTAGCAAGTATTTCAGGAGGTTTGAGGTGGTGTTTCTCGCACAGGAAAGAGTCTTACAACACAGTTTACATCTGACGACGACATTCTTGTTGTCATCTTTGAGGTCCACAAAATCAAAATAATGTGCATGTTTCCAGCCACGGAATGTTATCGTTGTCATTTTCAAAGTTAGCTGCGTTACTTGGTGATGCCGAGAAGCCCTTGACTGTATTTGGCGGAACGTTCTTCAAATCTGAAATGAAAACTTTATTTCACCCTTTGTAAAAAAAAAAAAAAAAAAAAAAGAGTAGAACTAGAGTGTTTCCTTTATTTTATTTCTAAAATCTGTTTTGGCTTGTATAGACCATGGCGTTTTGATAGCTATCAGTGTGATGTTGCGATTTTTTCAGCCAATCAGCTCTTAGTTAATCGGCATATTGTCAGCACTGGCCCTGTGAGTAGTTTACCAGCTGTAGGTATAGAGTATAAAATACGGTTGACGTTTAATACCTGCCAGTGTCCTTATTAACCTGGCATTAGTGTATAATACACCAAGTACATTTATTTTCCAGTGTTCCTATTTTCTATTTTCAGTTTCACAAAATGGCTACTCTGCATGAAATCATCGATATAAATCTGAAAACGGTTTATATACACATATATACAGTACATTTTACTGCAGCAGTATACTGAGTGGTTGTTATATTAAAAAACGCACTGGTATTCCACCCGGTTTTGGAAGTGTAGCGCTGTTGACAAAGTTATGTTTCAGTTTGCAATAATCACCACTGAAACTGACAGAGATGTATGCGCATGTGCGCATGTGAAAAATAAATAGATGGTGCTCTCTACAATGATGGACGGTGTCACACTTTTATTTTGTCTCTGTGAATGTAGTTTATTATCGAATATAAACCACCTTGGTGCACTACACTGATTATTGCAGCTGCGTATGGTGTCGCACTCAACAAGTGCCCACCCCCCTTGCACTGTTGAAACAAGACCGTTAAGTTAAATGAATCTAAGTTTTTATGTGTAAAACATAATATTTAGTCTCATGCATATGATATGAGGCAGATTTGGTGTGTAGGCCTATCCATGAGTGATTGAAATAGGGGGGCAGAACAAGATTTTGAATTGGCCCCCCATAAAAAACAGCCTTGCTAACTGGTGTGTCCCTGGACAAGATGTGTCAAGGAGAAAGGTGCAACATGTTACCAAGGACAAAATGCAATGGCAATAACAAGTGACTCCTGCAGAGCCATTCGACCTGGCTGCAAATGCCAATTGTAACTGTTCCCATTACATATAAAAGCCAGATATTTGTGTTTTGTTTGTTTGTTTGTTTTGTACAGTGGGAAATGGGTGTAATTTGGTTTAAACTGCAGGTTTTTTTTTTTTTTTATTACATCGAATTTGATCAAAATGATGTCATCATGAATGGTATAGATCCCATAGAATAGAAGAACCCAAAATACCCAATAAAATTTCCTTTTGAACTTTGATCTCAGCCAAACCTCATTGCTCCCACTTGGCAACTTTGGTTCAGTTGTAGTGTTGCCAAATTGGATGAAAAAAGTCATTTTGGGTGTGTGCTGAAAAATTGGGCATATTGCTCAAGCCAAATTTTTAGAGATAGAGAAATCATAATGTTTTTGGGAACCTGTCACACCTGTTGCCAACAGCAAGAGAAATATATTGCACTAATTAATGTTACAATGTTACACAATAAGAAGGAGGTAGAAAGAAAAAAAAAACAATTGCACCTAAATACACCCAGCATTTTAAATGAAATTGCCATTGCCATCTCAAAGTGTTGAAATAATAACTGTAACCCTAAGCCTAATCCATGTTATTACTAATCTGGGGTGTTTGATGGATTTATGTAATTTCTGCTTTAATAAATGTTATTAATAATAATACAGTATTTTGATATTCATGGTAGTTACTCTAATTTCTCATTATTAGTTGGAAAATGTATTTGCAACACAGTGCTTCTTCATTTTCATTGTGTTTGCATCAGTATGCTCAGTACAATACATAGTGAAGATCATCATTTTTATTGTGGCCATTATCATAGGCTACTTCACTAATTCATACAAGTCAAGAAAGTTTTGAATCAGTATAATCTCCCTGAAATATTTTCCCAGAAATGATCATTCTGAAAGCTGATCTGAACCAGCTGTAAAAGAAAGCATAAATAAATGGATTGAGCATTGAGTTTGACAGCGTCAGCCAGTTAAGAGTTTCAATCATAGAAATCGGCACTGAATCATTAATGAGGGGCAGAAAGGTTATACAAAGAAAGAAAGGAGTCCAACATAAAAGAAAAACTCCTAAAACAATAGCCAGAGTTTTGGTGGCTTTTCTTTCCATCTTACTGACAGTTGCTCCAGACTTTGTGTTCTGACATGTTGTGTTCCTGATGCTGCGTGCCTGTCTCTTTGCAACAAGGAAAATCTTCAGGTAGATACAGAGCATTATGATCACTGGGAGATAAAATGATAAAATGGGTCCAACAGTGTTTTCTATGAGAACATCAATTAAACATCTTTCATTACATTTTTCATTGTTTAATCCAGCAATTATGACACTAATTCCAATTAGAGCAGAAACCCCCCAGCTCACCAGGATCATGACCACAATTACACGATGGTTTATTCTGATGTTATATGTCAGAGGCTGACACACTGCATAATATCTGTCAATAGAGATACAACATAGGTTCAGAATAGAGGTTGTGCTCAGTGATATATCAAAACTGCCTCGGACTTTGCAAAATAAACCCTCATGATACAAACATGAGCTAACTGAGAAGGCCAAGCTAAAAGGAAAAACTATGATCCCAACAAGCAGGTCAGCCACAGCCAGAGAAAGAATAAGGTAATTTGTAGGAGTGTGGAGCTGTTGGAAATAAAGGACAGCGATGATAACAAGAAGGTTTCCAAATATTGTTATAACAGACAATAAGATAAGGAAAATATATAATAAAACACATATAATGGAAGGGGTCTTTGTCAGTATGTAATTGAAATTATCTATTTTGTAACAGGGATGTATGGCAGTCTCACTGTCAGTGCTGTTGAAAGCAACTTGTGGTTCCATGTTTAAGAGTTCCTGAAATTCAGCACAATTCCTATTATTATTATAATAAGACGAAATCAGTGTCATTTAAAAACACAGAAACAAATCTGTTTTTTATCGTACCTAAACCCTCATGATTGTCCATGCATAAGTGCTGATGAGTTTCTTTGTTCATAAGTCCCACTGTGCAGAACCTTTGTACTTAACATCTATCACATCACCANATTGTCCATGCATAAGTGCTGATGAGTTTCTTTGTTCATAAGTCCCACTGTGCAGAACCTTTGTACTTAACATCTATCACATCACCACAATAGTTGTCCAATCAGGAATGAGACTGCCTCCTCTTTGCATGAGATGTTGAAGATGAACAAATGAAGAAAGTTTAGCAAGTAGCGAGAGCTCTTCACTTTCATTCGTATACCCAATAAAATTTAGATAGAATAGAACTTTGATCTCAGCCAAACCTCATTGCTCCCACTTGGCAACTTTGGTTCAGTTGTAGTGTTGCAAGATTGGATGAAAACCTGCAGATAAGGTGAGGTTTTTTTTCTTTTTCTTTTATCTTTTTTTATCAGTTTGGGCTGGAAAAAAAGTTAATTTGGGTGTGTGCTGAAAAATTGGGCATATTGCTCAAGCCAAATTTTTAGAGATAGTAAGTAAAGTTTACCCTTATCCGTTGAGAGGGTCCTAAGGACAGAGGGATGTCGTATGATGTAAAGCCCCCTGAGGCAAATTGTGATTTGTGATATTGGGCTTTATAACTTGATTGATAAAACACAACAATCCTTCAGTTATTTGATCATAATGTTTTTGGGAACCTGTCAAACCTGTTTCCAACAGCATTTGTGTTGATGAATGTGGGTGATTTTTAGCGGCCTATTGTCACTTTTGCAGTGGCTTTTGTTAACCATAACCAAGTGGTTTTGTGATTAACAGAATCACATGCTCAACACAGTGTTTCAAGGTATCCACTACTTAATACCACACAAATGTAACAAATTCATGGATTGCAGAAATGTACAAGGGTGGGCTGAAAAGTTCATAGGCTGACCATGATGCAATGTTAGAATTTGACAATGTGGTTTATTTTTCAACAAAGTCTCCCCTGCGGTCTACACACTTTTTCCATCCCTGTTGCAGCCCTCGAACCTTCTTGGTATAGTGGCAGATAGCAGATATGACATCATCATCGGTCCGATACTGCTCCCCAGCCAAGTGTTTTTTCATGTTGGGGAACAGAAAATAGTCAGATGGTGCCATATCAGGAGAATATGGAGGGTGATCAATCAGTTCAAAGCTACAGTTATGCACAGTAGCCATTGCAACCACAGACTTGTGTACTGGAGCATTGTCCTGATGAAACAAGACCCCCTTTGTCAGTTTTCCTGGCTGTTTTGTCTTGATTGCCTTTCACAGATGCCTTAGCAAATTGGCAAAGTACTGTCCATTGATTGTTTGGCCCTTCTGAAGGTAGTCAATAAACACAATACCCTTTGCAGCCCAGAAAACTGAGGCCATCACCTTCCCTGCCAATGACACCACCTTGGCCTTCTTTGGAAGGGTGAAATGGGTGTTTCCACTGCATGGACTGCCTTTTTGTCCCTGGCTCAGAGTGGTGGACCCGACACCCATCCTGGGTTAGGAAGCTTTCAAGAAAACCAACTGAATCTACTTCAAAATGTGCAAAGTTCTCCTGCAACATGACCAGCCTGGTGTGCTTTTGATCAGGGGTCAAAAGCCATGGCACCCATCGAGTGGAAACCTTCGACACACCAAATTTGTTGTGCAGAATATTCTCTACTCTTTCATGGGAGATGCTTACAGCATTAGCTATCTGATTAACAGTCAAACGTCTGTCATTCATCACCATGTGGTGAACACAATCAATGTTTTCTTGGGTGGTGGCTGTGGCAGGACGTCCTGACCTTGGGTCATCTTTAAGGCTCTCCCCAACCCACTTGAATTCAGCTGCCCACACTAGCACAGTTGATAAAGCTGGAGCATCATCCCTTAATGTAACAACCATGTCAGCATGAATGTTCTTGGGGGCTAACTCCTTTTTCTGCAGATATTTGATAACACCATGGTGCCAAATTTTGTCCATGTCCATGAAATGTCTCTAGTACTAATTTTAAAAGTCCTCAATTAGCTGTCAACTGTGGATTTATATAGAAGAAAACATTGCAGTTAGTATCAGGAAAGACTGGATTTAATGCATGCCAAGTTTCATTGCTCTGGCATTACTCCTTCTTAGTCATCCAATGAACTTTCAGCCCACCCTCGTACAATGTCAACATATATTCTGCTGATTGGGTTTGGTACAAAAACTGTGTCACAGCAGCCACTATATTGGTGTCTGCAGGCATGCTGTTTGCAGACATTCCCCTTAATGCAGCAGTATGTGGTACCGATGCTGGCTAAATCCTGTACAATGCCATAGTGTTTAAACTACAAGTAAAGCTGTGAGAAGGAGTGGAGAAACGAGTCCTACCTTGTATAGCACCTGTTCTGGGCACTGTAAGGAGCATTCCATATGGAAAATTTGGAGCATGTGAATAAAGTGTTCAATAATACCGCCAACTTCGTGGCTACAGTATATTGGACAGAACCTAAAAGCAGAGGAGTAAATTTCACTGAATCAGCACAGTTTCAAGGTGAGTACCCAAGAATGCTGTCACCAATTCCTGCAACCTAAGTGATACTAACCCACTTTGGTTAGTATCACCTGGATTGTCTGGGGTGCCCTACTTCTTTGCTGCTGCAGCCTAGGGCTTGTTCGAAAGTTGTAAATGTTAGGAAGATACATTTGTAAATAAAAGTTATATAATATTTATAAGTTATTTGTAGATAAAGAACTAATCATAGACAAATAGTTCAATGGTGTTCATTATAAGATAAGATACACCTTTATTGATTCCACAATTGAGAAATTCCAGTGTTACAGCAGTCAAGGGGAAAGAGTCAGATTAAAGATTTCAAAATTTAAAAACGTAAAACAAACTAGGCATGCAAAAAGAGTACAAAAAATACAAGAAACAGCAATAAATAATAATAATAATAATAATGAGCAGTGAATAAAAAGTGAGCAATGGTTTAAAGTGAACATATTTAGTGCAAAAGTGAATATTGTATGTGCAAATAAACAACAACAACATGGGGGACAGTTATGCTTATTATGGTGTCCATAAGGTGTCCATAGTGTCTATAAAGTGTCCATGGTGCAATTTACTATGAGCAGTGCTGGTTATGTAGCCTGACAGCAGCAGGCAGAAAGGACCTGCGATAGCGTTCCTTCACACACTTTGGGTGAATCAGTCTATCGCTGAAGGAGCTCTCCAGAGCTTTTGGGCTCTAGTTTCCCGGCACAGCGCAGGTGGCGCAGGGTGGCGAACCCCGCGCAGAGC
>NC_065517.1:4663126-4665830 GCF_006386435.1 Epinephelus moara | reverse complement strand
CAGTCCACAAAGTCCTGGTTCAGTTCTCTGTACTCCCTGTCGTTCCCATCTGTGATGAGGCCGACTATGGCAGAGTCGTCAGAGAACTTCTGCAGATGACAGGTGGGGGTGTGGTATGAAAAGTCTGCAGTGTAGAGGGTGAAGAGGAACGGTGCCAGCACCGTCCCCTGCGGGGCCCCCGTACTGCAGACATGTGACATGACAACAAATACAGGCGCTGGATCAGGGAGGCCATTGCCTCTTCCTTTCCCGCTGCACCGTACGCCAAGCATTCTAAACACCCACTTCCTCCTTCTCCAGCCCCCAACCATTCTGCCCCTTCCATACTGTTTGGAACAACTAAAAAATACATTGATATTGAGTCAGATAATGCATGATGTGAGCAGAAGTTGGGAAGCAATTCATTTTCATTTATCTTTCTTGAATATAGTGCATCTGTATTTTTCCACGGTGGTGACATGGTTATGATAACCGATGTAATTTGCAATTGCCTTTCTTTTATGTCTGAAATGACTCATCAATAACGACAACGTATCTCCTCCCCCCTATGCGCTGTCCTTTCTTTCTCTGCAGCTTTGCCATGGCCATTTGGCAGACCTGTCTGAGTTTTTTGGACATTTTTGTCAGGGTTCTTGAGGATCCGACAATGTCGTCCATGCTGAGGTCGATGTGGCGGAGCCTCAGTCCTTGGGAGAATCTTGAAATGCATGATAGACCATAATAGCAATGATTCCAGATACAATGGACCCACAACACTTGTCACAGAGAGAACATAAATAGACTACATTTAAGGGTGATCTGCATTGGTGTTCATAATACCTGGCTACACAGATAACACAAGGCATTTTTATTCTAACCTGTATGCAAATCTCATCCAGTTGAACAAGGAGATGTTGCTTCTTGAGAAGAGAGTTTTATGTTGAATTGACTTCCTCAATGGTTTGTGGTACCGCCGACATCTCCTGTATGAAGAAAAATCAGGTCAGGAATGACATGGTGTTATGATGATGATGGCAGGGTGCAGGATGCAGGTGCAGGTTTGCATACAAATGCACACACAGCTGGGGAAGGCAAAGGAAAAGGAAGCTTCTCAATCACAGATGATTGAGCAGTTGTCCCAAGAAAAGGAGGACCTTTTAGCAGAATTGGCCAAATGTAAGTATCACATTGAATAATCACTGTAGCATAACTATAGAACCAGCTTTCACAAAATTCTGTAGAATTTCACCACCATCCATGCACAATTACAATACACCTGTTGCACTAGGAAAATGGGAGGGATCTTTGCGCTCTTGTTAAATTGTCCAAAGGTGTTTTCAGTCAGGGGGGGGTCCACCCCCCTGGTGCTGCCTCAGTTGAAAACGCTGCGCTAAAGTGCCCTCTTGAGTGGCGAAAATGAGAGGATGTACCCTATCAGCTGCCATCTTGAATGATGAAAACGAGCGGATGTGCCCTTTTAGCTGCCCTCTTGAGTGGTGAAAACGAGAGGATGGCCCCTTTTGGCTGCCCTCTTGAGTGATCAAAACGAGACGATGTTCCCTATTGGCTGCCCTCTTGAGTGACGAAACCAGAGGATGTGCCCTATCGGCTGCCCTTCACATGGAAAACAAGAAAATTCAGTAATGTGTCTTGATGATTCTCTGTTAGTGGATGATATGTGATGCAGTGCCGTATTGGTGCCCTTCCAATGGTCTAAACGGTGAACGGTTATGGCGCCATTCTACAGTGCCCTCTATGCTGCCACTACATGACAGTTGCCCAAACGGTGCCCTTTCCAGTAGAGAAAATGGGATGCAGTGCTATAAAGACATGTGAGAATGTTGGGAGGTTTCCTAGAGAATGCCCCTCCAGTGAACATGTGATGTCATACAGTTGGCACACTTACAATGGGATAGTGTGCCTTTCTAATGAAATCTCATGAAGTACCCCTTCCAAGTAGGAGGCAGAAAAAATGGGGCAGGGGGGAATGTGGTGCAGTACCCTACAAGGTGCCTTTACAATTGTCTAAACCCTCTATGGGTGCCCTTCCATGGAAAGGTGTGCTGTTATCAAGTGATCTCTTAGATGCCCTCCCAAGAAAACACATTATAAAGTGCCCTCACAATGAAGAGAAAAAATTCCAGCGAAGAAAATATGTTGTAGTAACCACAGTCTCCCCAAATTTACTAAGGCAGGCTTTCCCAAAGTGGGTGCAATGACGACAGTCGGCAACTTCCAAATAGTCAAACCCTGCTTGCTTTCAAAACACATTGTATGGCCTTTAGCAAATATTTTCTCCTTTTTTGCAAAGGGCCAATGGGCTAAAATCTAGTTAGCACTTCCATATGCACTGTCCCTATTTTTTTCTCTCTATATTGTTTAGAGTAGGTTAACTATATTTGAGAAAAAAAAAAAAATATCATTATTGCCAATGATGACATAATAAAGCGTAGCCTAAATAAAATACTGATTCCCATTGTTAAAAATGTACTACTCCATCAATTTAATTGTTCAGTTTAGACACACCCCTCTCCAATGCTCAGATGTCAGAGGGAGCTTAATGCACTCTGAGATGTAACTGCTGTGTTTGGCTGAGGTGGGTAATGGGCTATAGCAAAGTTGCAAAGACTGAGTTTTACCAATGATGCATTACTAATGAATGTATGTACACTGGAAGTGCTTTTATTGATAGTAGCAGCATGTGGTATCACGTTTTAGCCTGGTA
>NC_065517.1:4654205-4661171 GCF_006386435.1 Epinephelus moara | reverse complement strand
GCCAGCTAGCTTGTCCTGCAGAGCCATAATCACTGAGCATCTGTTGCAACACTAGACATATATTACATAGCCTACAGATTGAAATATTAGAGAGCCAAGGGATGCAAGACAAATAGAGGATATGAAGACATTCAAGAGCAAAGTGATGATATCAGGGAGAGAGATGAAGTTGAGGATGAAGGGAGAATACAGATAATGCTGTGGAGAGAAATAATGATGAACATGAAGAAACAGAGAATACAGATGATGCTATGGAGAGAAATGAGTCAAGGGATAAAACAAATAACATGTACCCNTTCAAGAGCAAAGTGATGATATCAGGGAGAGAGATGAAGTTGAGGATGAAGGGAGAATACAGATAATGCTGTGGAGAGAAATAATGATGAACATGAAGAAACAGAGAATACAGATGATGCTATGGAGAGAAATGAGTCAAGGGATAAAACAAATAACATGTAACCTCTCCTATCGTCTTTAATGTTTCCCACTGATCCCGCTCATCTTCAAAAGCACAGCATAGACCACCACTCTGAGAGATTTGTTGAGTTTTGCTGCTCTGTTGGGCCTTGTCAACCAGTTGTGAGTTATCCAAAAACAGAGGGGCGTTCATTCCACAAGGAGTGGTATCAAGAGAGCCAGCACATAGCCTACAAAGACTCATGCTGTTTTCTTTGTTTATTGCTAATTTTCAGTTTTCCTTTGTGTAAAATCTTGTCTTCTCTTTAGTTTATAAAATAAACATTTTAAACATACTTTTAGCCTGGATTCTCTATATAATCTTAATTAAGAATCAAGGATGAAGACTATTTCGCCATATATGACACACTAGCTTCTTGTGCACCCATGGGGCCCCATGTCATGCAGTAGGTGCCCTTTTTTCCTTTTCGCCTCTGCCCTTCAAACATCCTGAGTCCGTCACTGACGGTAGGCCTACGTTCGAATGAAACACAGCAGCGGGGCGTTTGAAACAGCAAACGAAACGTCCTCGTATCTGTCTTTCAGATTTGTAAGTCTCTTTACTACAGTATCAATGCAGGTAGGTTAGGCTACTATTCTACACATCACATGGGTTAATATTCACAGAATAATGTGCTTTAAATTCAAAATCCATGAAAATTAACTGCGCCTTTGTTCATAGGCCTATATTGCAATACAAGATTATGGGTCTGATGGTCGTTATTTGGGCTTAGTGACTACACTAGCCATAATTTCCTTGTCTCATTTTCACGGGAATGTAAGCCTATTATTCCACAGTATTTAATTATTTAAACCTTTATTTATCCAGGGATAATCCTGTTGAGACAGCAGTCTCTCTTGCAAAGGAGCCCATTGATGAGCAACTTTGAAGAAGTCCATAGATCACCGCATAAGATACAAACATTAGGACCACATAACCCAGCACAGCGACAACAAGCAGAGCACCCAGCACAGACACAACAGCAATACAATTACCACATAAACATGCACAAGACACACAGCATAACAATACAACAATTCAGTACAGCCTGCAATGTCAACAAGCACACAATACAAAACACAGCAATTCATAGAATCAAATATCCAGAAAGTAAAGAAGACAGTAGGGGACAGGGAATCTAGCCAGGGGAGCAATTGCAGACTCCAATCAAACCTGCCTCCAATTCCTTAACTGCACTTTTGGAGGCCTTGGTTGAGATCAGCTGATCAAGCTGCAATTTTGATTTGATTGCAGTTGGTTCCAGACTGCAGGGGCAGAGAACATGAAAGCATGTTTGCCCAGTTCAGTGCGACCCTTGGGGACGGACAGCTGAATAATACTATTAGAGCGCAAACAATATGTACTAATTCTAAAAGAGATGTAGCTACAAAGGTAGGAAGGAAGCAGCCCTAGGATGGCCTTATAAATAAATATGTACCAGTGAGTCAACCTGTGTGAGGTCAGTGAAGGCCACTGGACTCTGGCATACAAGGTGCAGTGATGAGTGAGAGCTCTGCATCCTGCGATAAATCTGAGGGCACTGTGATACACAGTGTCCAACCGATGCAAGCACTGGGAAGAGGCATGCATGTAGACCAGATCACCATAGTCTAGCACTGGAAGAAAAGTGGCCTCAACTAGTCTTTTCCTGGCAGCATGAGAGAAGCAGGATCTGTTTCTGAAATAAAAACCTAATCCTATATAATATAAGATGTCTTTCCACCCTCAGAACCTGAACTGATGTCCGTGCTATTGGCTATTTGTCAGACTCAGCACTACAGCGCACCTCGTGTGCTGCCCATCTGCAGGTTTAGGCCATTTGGATAGACCTAATAATCATCCCCCGGTATTGTTCACACCAACTTTCGGCATATTCTGTCAATGTCCCATTTTAAGTCAAGCGGAGCCTATGTTAAGTTCGCCTCTCAGCCTTCATTCCTCCCTCTCCGCTCTCCTGTCACTTATCCCTAGAGTGTTCAAAACGTGATCGCATGAAACTTGAAAACTATGCTATCATTTAGTCACTAGATGTCTTAAGAAAATGACATATTTACAAACGTAAACAAGTAAACACTATTCTCCAATCGAAAAATATTTTCGGGACCACGTTTGTACTCACACGCTCAAAAAACTGTTATCGTGTTGTAGCCTACTCAACCAAACCAACTTGGATAGCGGCGAAATTTTGTAGGCAAGGAAAAAAAGAGACCTGTTGCTCTCTCCCGGTACTGAGAGGACTGACCATTTCCTGGGAAATCCCGGGACCCGGGAATCAACCATATGCCCCGTTCAAAAAGAAAATGTTCTGGAAATGATAATACGTCAATTCTGGGCCTGTGAATAATCTCCCAACGAATGCGTAACTCCCTCCTCAGTAATACTACCTCTTCGTCCACAGGATCCTCCAAGAACGGACATGCCATGGTCAAAAAAGTAGATTTAGAACTAGAACACACTTTAGGATCTGACTTTACCTTGAGGACAGATTATCAAACTTGCTGAAACCCGTGCGACACTAAACAAATGAATGAATGAATGAATCACACTGCGTGTGTGGCGTAAGAGGGAGGAGACAGCTAGAAACTCGAGGTTCATTGAAGAAAACCTGCTCCCGACCAGGTTAGGTTCACAGATTCAGTTGCCATAGTAACTGACACCGAGCTTCAGTTACCTCTCTTTCTGAAATGGGCTGGAGTTACTCCGCTTTCTCTGGTTTAAGTTCCCTCCCTTTCTGAAACGGAAAACCCAGAGTTTCCCTCATTTCAGGGTTAACAGACTCTGAGTTTTCACTAAACCTGCTTTGTGAAACGGACCCCTGAACCCTAACCACTGCCAAATTATCAAGCCAACAGTGCCCCCTAGAGGACTATTTGGTCCTCATCAGACATGAGGGTTTAAGTGCAAATGAAACACAATAATAAATAAAGATAAAAATATATGATGAAAATAATAATAATAATAATAATAATAATAATAATGTATTGTATCTTGGTCACTTTCAATGCAATGTTGAAAATTGACTGATGTACTGTATGTATACAATTCATTTATCTTTGTTTTGTCATTTCCATTTCAGTGGTGAATCAAGAGGTACAAGAAGGTCTTGCACCATTTCCAAAGAGGCAAGAATTTTGTTGAGTGCTATCACACGGTTGGGGTGGATCGGAACACTATAGTAACCAGCGCCCCAGTTGTAGAGCTGGCCTTTGCTTCACCAGAGAAGTACAACAAATTATTGAATGGGTATTCAAGGCTGCAAACGCTGCAGACATTTGTAACACAGTGTTCTGTTGTTTGGTGACATTGAAAAGATGATAAATGGAGGGGAAACTTCTCCCTTTCCTGAAGAGGAAATGAATTGGAGTTGGTGGGTTCAGATCAGTGTCCGACTCATGATTGAATGTGTAATGTTTTTTTGCTCGCTGATGTTGAAAACATGTACATGTAAGAGTTGGTATATTCAGAAGTTCAGAACATTATTTTCTTTAATCTTCACAGCTGAGAAACCATGACAGTGCTATGAATGTCAATGGATTTTATTTATTGAAAAAACAGAGAGAAAGGCCTTCAAAAAAGATGTCAAGTTGGCCACAAACGGGCAGACTGAGGCACTCTGCCAGCGTCAGTAGTGCAATCGTCAGTTCTGGCAGCAGCTTCCATGTTGACCATGCTGCCTTCTTTCCCTGTCCAGCAAAGCTGGATACGGTGTCAAAGCATGGAACATTGGAAGGGCACATGACATCTCTGGTCCAAGACATGCAGCCATTTGGTGGGCTGCAAGATAGCGAAAGCTCGTGCCTGTTCCGAATGAAACATATTTTTTACTTAAACTGGTCTCTAAATTATATTTGTGGTGCTGAAAACATGGTAACAGCAGCTTGGGGGGGTGACCAAAGTGTTCTATTCCAGTATATTAAGCTATAAATGTACCAAATTTGGCGCTTTTATCGCAAAAATGAAAATTTTTCTAGCTATGCCTCCCAATTTATTAGTTTGTTAGCAGAATTATACAAAAACTGCCTGATCGATTTTAACAAAATGCAGTGGAGGGATGTAACACATGCCAGCTTAGAATACATTAAGTTTTGGTGTTGATCCAACTCAGGGGGCATGTCCATGGCCACCCACACGTGGCCGCCCATTCACTTCCATTCATTTTTTGGATGAGGATTACGTGAAAACTGTCCAACCGATCTTCACAAAACTTGGTGGAGGCATGTAGCAAGGTCCAACTTAGAAGCCATTACATTTTGGAGTGAATCCAATCAATGGGACGATGAGTCCATTGGCAGGTAGGATTCAATTGCCTGCTCTGGCCACCAGGGGGCGAGTTTCTGATGCCCCAATATCCAGATTTGTTCTAAATATATTTGTCAACACATATGCCAAATTTGGTGTTTTTATCACAAAAATGAACAATTTTATAGCTATGCCGCCCCACTAAACAGGTAAGTAACATAATGAATTGTCTTCACTTTAGATTATGGCACACCATAGCATCTGCAAGTGATTTATAGATTTTTTTATGAATGTCTTACAAATCATTTATTAAACATGTAATAACAATGAGTAGTCTTACCTTTACAACAGGGCACACAATAACATCTGCAAATGATTTATATGCTTTATGAATGTCTTATAAATCATCTAATAAACATGTATTAATAAATAATAGTCTCACCTTTACAACAGGGCACACAATAACATCTGCAAATGATTTATATATTGTTTACAAATGTCCTAGAAATCATTTGCTAATGATTTTTACATCTTTTAGAAATGTTTTGCAAAGCATATGTTAAACATGAACAAACATAAAGGTATACATTTCCCCAATTATTGCAAGTAAAATTGAGCATGTGGAAAGAATGACCTGCAGATCATTTATAAATGTTTAATATGTACATTTAAAAAATATGTAATAATAACTTAGAAAAATTGAACACATAATTTATCATGTCTTAATACATGGTAAGGATATCATCTATAAACCACGAATAAAACTCAATATATACCACTTTAAAAATCATTTCTAAATGATTTCCTACTAGGAAAATAACATTATTTAATGATGAATAAATTGAGTATGAATAATGTTTTAATGTTTTTTAAATAATGTTTAAATAATTTTTAAATGTTGTATTTGGAGTATCTGGACGGGGCATGTTATGGGCTGGCAGACGAGTGTTTTTGTTGGGGGGGGGTTGCATTTGTTTGTTTTGGGGGTGGGGTGATGGGGGTCAGCAACATTTTGTTTTGATTCTAGTTTTTATGTGTTAAACTTAACATTTAGTCTCATGCATATGATATGAGGCAGATTTGGTGTGTAGGCCTATCCGTGACTGATTGAAATAGGGGGGCAGAACAAGATTTTGCATGTGTCATGGAGAGAGGTGCAACATGTTGCCAAGGACAAAATGGGATGGCGATAACAAGTGACTGCTGCAGAGTCATTTTACCTGGCTGCAAATGCCAATTGTAACTGTTCCTACATTCTCGGAACCCATCGGCTGTATTCGGCGTCTGACTTCCGGCAGACAGTGATACAGCCTCTTTTTTGGCTTTCCGGTTTGATTTGGGCGGAGGAGGCGAATTTCCGTTTCCGACTTCCGTTTATATATAAGTAAATATACTGAACCATTGCGATGGATTCAAAGTTTGCAGTGACGCCAATCATGTTCCGCCTCGTTAGTTCACCGCACGGACCGTTTAACCTGGCAACAACTGCAGCCGGCTCAAACGTGATTGGTCAATATCACACAGACTACAAACAGCCTACAACTGGAAACCAGGGGTCCGTTTCACAAAGCAGGTTCAACAAACTCTGAGTCTTATCCTGAACTCTGAGTTGATCTACTCTGAGATAGGAAACTCTGAGTTTCCGGTTCCAGAACAGCTGATTTGAATCAGTTTAATCAACTCGGAGTAGTTTCACCTGGAGTTAAGCGCGTGCACCACAACTATAAAAAGCCAGCATCAATGGAGCCCCGATTCGACGAGTCACCATGGCAACGGGGGAGAAGAGGGCTGCGTTTTTCACCCCACTAGAATTAGAGATCTTAATGCGCTCATACGGCGAGTTTGCACACGTTTTCAGAAGGAAGTGCAACACCGCTGCAGCTGCAAAAGAGAGGGAGACGGCGTGGGAGAACATTGCTGCTCGGGTCAATGATTAAGTTTAAATGTAGACCTTTGCAATCACAATAATATTACAGGGGAAAACTGCTTGAATGGTAGCCTATTAATTTATTTCATTTAGGTGCAATCCCGCGGGGGAGAAGCGCACTTGGCAGTAGTTTAGAATGAAATATAAAAACATTGTTCAAACAGGTAAGACCTCGGCATAATCTCATGGGGGTACCTCATTTTGATCATGTTTTACATTGTAAAGTAAATATTAAGTGGCTGTTTGACTGTGCAGTTGTTTTATCCCCAACATAATGCTGTTTTCACACACATAAATGTCTTCTCATCCATATCATGTTCTGTTAAATAATTAAGCCTATTTA
>NC_065517.1:4652632-4653705 GCF_006386435.1 Epinephelus moara | reverse complement strand
TAATATTTGGCATGGTTTATTGTCAAATCTGAATTTGAATCTTTATATTCTACCCATTAATATGTATATAAGTGTATAATCGCTATAAAATAAAATTTGTTAGGTTTTCATAGCCTTATAATTATGCTTTTATATATATATATATATATATATATAGCAAGGGCCTTGCGTAATATTATGACTTTTTCTCAGTTATGACTTGATTCTCGAAATATTACGAGTTTTTTCTCATAATATTTCGACTTTATTCTCGACATCTCCGATTTTTTTTTTTTCTTTAATGTGGCACTAATACTCCGTCGTAGAAAAGTCATAGGAAGAGAAGCTTGTAGGTTTTATCTAAACAGAGTTATTTGGGTAAAACTTCATAAGTCAGCCCGCGTTTTAGAGTGTACCTCTCGCCCACTTTCCCGGGAGTTAGAGCATAATTCCTCCCGGTCACTTACCACATACTTTCCCAGGAGTTAGAGTATCCCTCGCGGTCACTTAGCACATACTTTTCCGGGAGTTAGAGTATAACTCCTCCCGACACTTACCACATACTTTCCAGGGAGTTAGTGTATAACGACGCGGTCACTTGGCACCAGGGAGTTAGTGTATAACGACGCGGTCACTTGGCATATACTTCCCCGGGAGTTAGAGTATCCCTTGCAGTCACTTAGCACATACTTTCCCGGGAGTTAGAGTATAACTCGTCACCTAGGTAATTTCCCAAAACTTATGGTTTAATTTCCTTATATGAATCTGTATATGTATGAAGTGCAGTAAAAACAAATGCTTTTGCCCTTTGCTCATGGCAGTTGATTCAGTCACTTCTATGTAGCCTATGTGTCATCAGGCAATTTCACCCACACTCCAGGGTTTTAATATTTATGTTTTGTTTACATTTCATTGAATGAGTTTGAATATGAATATGTCAAGAAATTGGTCTATATTCTGCAAATTGCCTCATTAACGGGCAGGCTGGAGTACAAAGCAAACTTACCTCTCTCAAGTGCACATCTCTGGAAGTCTTGTAGTGCCATCCGAGGACGAAACACAAACAATACAGTAATGTAATAATATAGCCTACA
>NC_065517.1:4638021-4652522 GCF_006386435.1 Epinephelus moara | reverse complement strand
TGTCTTATTCAAGTTCAGTTTTGTTCCTTCTATTATAAACTGTTCAGTTTAGTTTTAATCCTTTATTGTGACAAATGCACTTTTTTAAGTCACAAGTGGAAAAGGTTGTTGTGATACTACTACCACACTGGAGTGTGATGCTCAAGTGATGGAGATAGAAGAATGGATGGGCTCCTGCGGATAACAGGTGATCTTGATCCAACTCCTTGGGTCAAGGCAGAAATCAGGTTCATGGGTGGCTCGCCATCTCTCTCGTCAGGTAGAATCTCAAATCCACATGTAATTTTCCATAGGATCTCAAAAACCTCACCTGTGTAGAAACAGAGCTATTACTATTTTGCATCATCAACTTCAATTGTTTTATGGCCATAATCAATATCACATAAATACATCACAGTAACACAAAGTGAGCAGATGAATAATTTTTAACTGTACAGTTTTTCTTAGCATGGAATACTTTATCCTGTCTTTACATTTCACATCATGAATTATTAGCCTATTAATCCATAACTTGTGATTATTAAGCATATTAATCAATTACAAATAATACGTATTTCCTTTGAACTACAAAGTTAATGTTTTTAACCATTTGTTTAACATTTTTCAACTTATCTATGAATAACAAAATCATGTATGCTATTAACACACATATTTCGAAACTGTGGGCTACACCAGTACACACACTGTGTTACGCTTGACTATTCATTGTTAAAAACATCCATAACCAACTGTAATAGTGCAAATGTATACAGTACACTACTAACACAAATACAAACAGCAACAACCTCGAGGCAAAAACTGTAGCACTTTACTGTTAGGAGTAGGTCGCAATGCCAAGTTAGTGTGGTATAACAGTTGGAGGGCGGGCGCCAATATCATCTGCAGCACGAGCTAACATCGCTCCTGCGTTAGCATTAACTCACCAAGACATTGATAAACGCGGTAAAACTCCCATCGCACAAGTCCTCGGTTCCTCCCTCACGTCTCCTGCGAGTATCTTGGAGTGTTAGCTTTGTGTTTACATCAACATTTCACACTGTAAACATTGTGTAATTTCACTCGTTTCTCTTTGTCGACAGACAGGTAAAAACAAACAAACATTCACACCTTTGTTTCTACTTACAGAGAAGTAGAGTTTATTTCTTACAATATTCCCATATCATCCCTCAGTTGTCTTCAAGTTGCTTGAATGTTTGTTTGTTTGTTTTTACCTGTCAGTCTAACTACATCGCTCTGGCATAGTCTCATTGATCAAATAAGGTGTCAATCACAGTTGCTGTGCTTAGACCAGCTGTCATTGGTCAAACAGGGAGGTGCACACTTCCCATTGGCTAAAATTGGAAAGTCCCACCTCTCAGCAAGGAGCTTGTGCTCATAGGCGCAGGAATGACACGAGCAGATGACAAAGAGAAACGAGTGAAATTACTCATTGTCTACAGTGTGAAATGTTGATGTAAACACAAAGCTAACACTCCGAGATACTCGCAGGAGACGTGAGGGAGGAACCGAGGACCTGTGCGATGGGAGTTTTACCGCGTTTATCAATGTCTTGGTGAGTTAATGCTAACGCAGGTAGTGATGTTAGCTTGTGCTGCAGATGATATCGGCGCCCACCGCTGTGTAAAGTGTGTGCTTCCCTCCAACTGTTATACCACACTAACTTGGCGTTGTGACCTACTCCTAACAGTAAAGTGCTACAGTTGTTTTGCCTCGAGGTCGTTGCCATTTGTATTTGTGTTAGTAGTGTACTGTATACATTTGCACTATTACAGTTGGTTATGGATGTTATTAACGATGAATAGTCAAGCGTAACACAGTGTGTGTACTGGTGTAGCCCACAGTTTCGAAATATGTGTGTTAATAGCATACATGATTTTGTTATTCATAGTTAAGTTGAAAAATGTTAAACAAATGGTTAAAAACATTAACTTTGTAGTTCAAAGGAAATACGTATTATTTGTAATTGATTAATATGCTTAATAATCACAAGTTATGGATTAATAGGCTAATAATTCATGATGTGAAATGTAAAGACAGGATAAAGTATTCCATGCTGAGAAAAACTGTACAGTTAAAAGTTATTCATCTGCTCACTTTGTGTTACTATGATGTATTTATGTGATATTGATTATGGCCATAAAACAATTGAAGTTGATGATGCAAAATAGTAATAGCTCTGTTTCTACACAGGTGAGGTTTTTGAGATCCTATGGAAAATTACATGTGGATTTGAGATTCTACCTGACGAGAGAGATGGCGAGCCACCCATGAACCTGATCTCTGCCTTGACCCAAGGAGTTGGATCAAGATCACCTATTATCCGCAGGAGCCCATCCATTCTTCTATCTCCATCACTTGAGCATCACACTCCAGTGTGGTAGTAGTATCACAGCAACCTTTTCCACTTGACTTGTAACTTAAAAAGTGCATTTGTCACAATAAAGGATTAAAACTAAACTGAACAGTTTATAACAGAAGGAACAAAACTGAACTTGAATAAGACAACCAGTGCAACTCTGTTATTTTTTGTCAGGGACACTTTGATTCGTCTTTGTATTATTTTCTGGTAATATTGTTACCTTGTGAAGCATTGAACTAACTGTTTTTAAAGGGTTAACATCTGAGTGCCACGCTACAGACTAAGGACAGGCAAACAGTGCAAACTTCATAATCCAGCCCGGTCTCTTTTGTTGGTATATACTTAGGTGGAAAGTACTGCCTAGTTTCCCTGTACGTTTTGGGGAAATTACCCAGTACTGTCAGCCTAAGGACAGGCAAACAGTGCACACTTCATAATCCAGCCCGGTCTCTTTTGTCAGTACATACTTAGGTGGAAAGTACTGCCTAGTTTCCCTGTAAGTTTTGGGAAAATTACCCAGTACTTTCAGACTAAGGACGGGCAAACAGTGCAAACTTCATAATCCAGCCCGGTCTCTTTTGTTAGTATATACTTAGGTGGAAAGTACTGCCTAGTTTCCCTGTAAGTTTTGGTGAAAGTACGCTGTAGATTTGAGAACAGCACTTACCATGTGGTTTCTGTGTAATTAAATAATAAAAACATTTTATAACTTTTCATGACTCATTATTGTGTATTTTAAGATATATGTAGGCTATATTATTACATTACTGTATTGTTTGTGTTTCGTCCTCGGATGGCACTACAAGACTTCCAGAGATGTGCACTTGACAGAGGTAAGTTTGCTTTGTACTCCAGCCTGCCCGTTAATGAGGCAATTTGCAGAATATAGACCCATTTCTTGACATATTCATATTCAAACTCATTCAATGAAATGTAAACAAAACATAAATATTAAAACCCTGGAGTGTGGGTGAAATTGCCTGATGACACATAGGCTACATAAAAGTGACTGAATCAACTGCCATGAGCAAAGGGCAAAAGCATTTGTTTTTACTGCACTTCATACATATACAGATTCATATAAGGAAATTAAACCATAAGTTTTGGGAAATTACATAAGTGACGATTTATACTCTAACCCCCAGGAAAGTATGTGCTAGGTGACCGCAAGGGATACTCTAACTCCGAGGGAAGTATATGCCAAGTGACCGTGTCGTTATACACTAACTCCTGGGAAAGTATGTGGTAAGTGACCGGGAGGAATTATGCTCTAACTCCCGGAAAAGTATGTGCTAAGTGACCGCGAGGGATACTCTAACTCCTGGGAAAGTATGTGGTAAGTGACCGGGAGGAGTTATGCTCTAACTCCCGGGAAAGTACATGTAAGTTCCCGGGAATTATACGCTAACTCCCGGGAAAGTGAGCGAGAGGTACACTCTAAAACGCGGGCTGACTTATGAAGTGTTACTGTTATTTGCATTATAAAAACCCAAACGGCCTGTCAGACAGTCGTGGCGGTTGATTGTTTCCTCATTCATTCCAAAAATGTTCACACGAGGGTGAAACATAGGTTCTCTGCATCTTCTTTCATCGTTTCAATGTCTCCTTCTTGCAACAATAACCGCAGCCATGTGTGCGAAATTTCGCATACAAACCGTTTGCACCTCCCTTTGACACGTGTTAAATATAGACCGCTATTTTGCACCTTTGAAAGAGGCAACCCTTAGTGCGTACTGTAAGTAAATTAGTTTGTTTGCGTGTGCAATGAGTTTGCACACGTTTTTATACACGCAAACCCTTAGTAGAGCCGGCCCAAAGTCAGTACTACACTGCAAATTGACATTTCTTTTCCTTCAACAACAAACGCACATGGTTAGATTTAGGCAACAAAAGGACATGGTTAGGTTTAGGAAAAAAGAACAGGGTTTGGCTGTCTGTGTTTGTTGGACCCATCCACCACCCCTATTGCCCACCCATCCCACTTGGACATTCACAGTCATAACTTTCGTCCTTGTCCCACCGTGTTTCCCCCTACCTAATCTGTTTATGGGATCTCAGTCTGACACCTGTTACATTTCCACTGTTTTGTTGAATTTAACTTTTTCACAACTTTTTCAGACTTTGCTCCTGAACATAAACATCTGCCCTTTCAGCTGCCATACAGTGCTGTGTTCTGCTGTCTCTGGAGATGGCATTATTTGCAAGACCACAAGAGGGTGCTGTTAGATCTCTAATGAAAACAGTTTGCTGTAGGCATATTGTGACTTGAGGTAACATTTTGATAAATGTAACAGTAAGGTGCAAGGTTATAATAATACTCACATCAATATTTATGTCGCATACAGTTTATAAGTGAAGATTCAGGCTTGTTGTCTTAGTTTGCATTTAGAGTTTTCATTTAGATGCAGCTGTAAATCTACCTAATGTACAGTGAGACAGATAAACTACAGGCCACAAGAGGCTGACTGATGCTCCGAGCTCAAGTACTGAATGAGTAAATAGAAATCCTTACCTCCTCTGTAAAACTGTTTTTTCTGAATTGGAGTCTCTTTTAGGTCCAGTGTGTAGGATTTAGGGGGATATACTGGCAGACATGGAAAATAATATTATAAATATGTTTTCTTTAGTGTATAATCACCAGAAAATAAGAATTGTTGTCTTTTCATTATCTCAGAATTAACCATTTATACCTACACAGGGAACAGGTCCTCGTCCATAGAGATCACTGTGTTGCACCACCATGTTTTTACAGTAGCCCATAGCGGACAAGCCAAGCACTGGCCCTAGCAATGCATTCTCATCCTAACTTGGTTTGGCAATGGTGTAAGGTATTTATGATAGGCCCAAGTGCACACTGTAAGGCGCCCTAGTCACTATAGGTATGAAGCACACACACACACACACACACACACACAAATGGAGTTTTAGGCATACATATATGTTACCAACAATGTGTCTTACTGCCGCTTTAATGTTATATCCACTTGCAGGTGTACCCAGCTTGATCAGTCTTGAGAGACTTTGCATCTAAACTAGCTGCTGTAAATCGTATCGTCTCCTTGCATGATTAAAAGGATAGTGCACCCCAAAATGAAAATTCAGCCATTATCTACTCACCCATATGCCGAGGAAGGCTCAGGTGAAGTTTTAGAGTCCTCATATCGCTTGCGGAGATCCCAGGGGAAAGGAGGTAGCAACACAACTCCACCTAATGGAGGCTTACGCCGCCCCAGATTCAAACGTCCAAAAACACATAATTGAAACCACAGAATATCTCCATACTGCTCGTCCGTAGTGATCCAAGTGTCCTGAAGCCCTGACATAAAAAGTTGTTTTTACACGTGAGCGTGGTGTACAGAGAGGCAGTTAGAGCTACAGGCTACAATGAGGCTAAAAACAGAGTTTAAATGACGCTTTTCCAAACAACTTTTTATGTCGGGGCTTTATTCAGTGTTTTTACCTGTTTAAATCACCTGGTCTGTTAAATTTGGAGAGGAGGAGACCTCTGTGGATAATTCAGCTCCCGCTAAAAACCTCCTGAACAATAAACACTGAAGGAATTCTAACCAGTAGGGCATTCAGTTGGTTGCAATCTGCAATCCTCAGTGCTAGATGCCACTGAATTTTACACTCCAGACCTTGAATGTGCTGTCTTGACATCAAATACTTTTGTTTCATAACTCAGCTGAGTGCATTGATTTAGTCCACTTATTCATAAACTTTAAAACTTTAAGGTGTGTTCAACCTCTTTTGTAGAAATTAGATTCCCGCTACACCTAACTGCATTGTTAATTACTACTTACTCCCATTAATTTGGGAGCTGTCCAAAGGCTTTTTCAGTAAAAGTGCCATGCCTAAAACCATAGCTGTTCCTTTCTCAAATGCTTTTGGATTGACTGTAAAGAAAGAGGAGCAAGACAAGCAAGAAGAAGAAAGAGCATCATATATCAGGTAAACTGTCAAGGATGTCTAATTGAAAAAATATACCTGAAAACATTTCAGTCTGACTTTACATGACATCCTGTGATGTAAGCAGCAGAAGACAGGTAGATCTGACACACTGAAGTGTATCTGTGCTTTTCCTTAGTGCTGCTTTTGACACACCTGACAACAACATGCGAATAAACAAGATATGATTTGGACCCTCACACTGTTCTAAACTGATGTCATTCATAAAACACTCAAGGAAAATTTGTAAATGTAAGACTTTGACTAAATGTGTTTATGAGAGTATATGATAAGCAAATAAACCTTACAGAGTTACATATGTCTTTATTGGCACATCCCTTTTACTGAAAACATAATCAGTACAAAAAAGAGAATTAACCATTTCAAAGGGGTTCCAGCCCAAACCACAACCACCTGACAGACACATGAGGCTCTGACGTACATTTGTAGACACAAAAAAAAGACACTGCATTCACAATGCTCCAATCAACCAAGTATCTAGACTTGTGCCAAGAATCCAGTCACTTAATTTGCCAGACAGGTGTGTGACTCAGTATTCCAGGAAGCTGACTGATGGCCTTTTGAACATGTTTGAATACTGGTGTCTGCATCGGGAGGTGTACAGTAAAATGATCATCCACTCCTGACAACAGCCCATTTTGGAAGCTGGAAGACAATGAGAGGTAAACAAATATATTATTCATTTTAAAACTTCACTTTTATCTTATACAGGTGGCTGATTACCTAGTATGCTTTCATGCAATCTTAAAGCATACTAAGTATGAAGTTCCTGAAAGCCATTCTTGAGTAAAACTACAGATATCTTAAAGGTAAAGACTGTCACCTATTAGTATACTTAAGTGAAAGTCTTAGATATTTACTGTACTTAAGTATCAAAAGTAATTTATGGTATTAAATGTAATTAAGTATTGATAGTAAAAATAGATGTAAATGCTGTTAATAAAGAAGTTTATTTCTTCTTAAGATGTACACCACCCCCAGTGTTGGGCAAGTTACTCTCAAAATGTAATATATTATATATTACTAGTTACCTTCGTTTGAAAATAATAAATCAATTTACTTTTGTGTTACATTGACCAAAATGAGCTCAGAAGAATGTATGTTCATTTTAAATGGATGAGGGTCATACAGTATTGTTTCACAGCAGATAAGCACAGAAACAAAAAAAAATTAACGGGAGGCCAGCTCCGTATCCCCGCTGCTTTAGGGTGCCATAGGGCGCAGAAGCAGAACGGGGTACATTGTAGATGCTGCAGGTGTATTAATGGAAACATACTGAACATGATAAATACATATTATAAATACAGGTAATATAACGTGTTACCTAGTAACACGTTATAAGTATAGGTTATAAGTAGTGTTATAAGTAAGTAGTAAGTAAGTAATAAGTAAGTAAATAGTTTTTTTTCCCAACTTTAAAGGATTTAAAGAACAAAATCCAGTTTTTCTTCCCTACCACTCCGTCATTCATTCATCTGTCCATAGTAAAAGTAAAGTAGAAGTAAAAGTTTGCAGAGGTATATAAATTCAATTAAAGATATTCCAAAAAGTTACTTAACTACTGTAACAAAGTGTTATTACTTGTTAAATTACAACACTGACTGTAGAGACAGAAAAGATTTGATGTAGCTTGGATAGTCTTTACTCTTGTGAAAGAACATTTAAAACCAAAGCCATTTTACTATTTAACAAATGAAAGCATGTGATTCCTTTACTGAATGTAAAGGGAATAATTGGAACTTATTGATTTTTATATTTTCTTAATAAACACTAGATGTAGATTTTATAGGAGGAGCTTGAGCACAGTTTACATAAAATGCAGCAATGGGATTGCCTCTTGCCATTATGTTGTGATACTTCAGTGTGATATAAAAAAAGTTGTTGCTTTGGTCATATAAGTCTGTAGGAAAATAGTTTTTTTGGGAGCTGCAGGGAATCTTGTGACGGACCCTGAAAATTGCAGTACCACTGTTTGGCCTCTACAAAAATTGGCTTCAAAGCCCACTACTCTTTCTGGGGGCCTAGTCCGCTTGGCTCTGTTGTCAGGCTTTAGAAAATCTAGCCTGTGATGGAAAACTTTGGGCAATGACAGGTCATTTCAGAGAGACCAGTTGTCAGTCATGTCAGTCACTGCTTATGGACTGCAGTGGAACTGTCAAACTGGACAGCACTGATGAAATATGAATCAAGATTAAAGTTACCCACTTTAATGAGAAAACTTTTGTTTTCATCAGCAACCCTTTTTTTCAAGGATGAAAGCTAAAAATAGATCTTGACAATAAAAACTAAGACAAAATCTACGTTTCATTTTTGTTGAGGAGATGAGAGGTGACAAAAATGTTAGTGGTGGACTATCGCACACTGAGAGCCGAGAATGGCCGTGCTTGTAATTATGTTCAAATACCGCATGAGTGACAGGCTGATAAACTCCAGTAAACAGTCTGCACCAGGTTGTTTTGGTAGCCAGCAAAAACATTCCAGAGCAGTTTCAGTTGTAAATGCGACTTGTAAGCTGTAATTCAGCAGTAAAAAATCAGTGTCTGACTTTGGATGGTGGAGCTGCTGAATAGATTTGTCAAATGAGTTAGTTGCAGCAGCCTGAACTCAGATCAGTTGAAAGTGTAGTTTTAATCACCAACTCTGTGAGAGGACACAAGTTTAAAACTCCAGACTAAGATGTTGCAGATTAAGAAAGAATTCAGAAGTTAATTACGTTATTTTTCTGCTTCTTAACAGTGAGATGGATAAGTCTAAGTTTAGAGTGAACCTGGGTACAAATCCCAGTTGTCTCAGATTAGTTATTTGTGGCTTCAAAGTTTTTGAGAGCATATATAGAGACATGTTGAGCTTTTCAAATGATGATCAGTAAGTAAGCGCTGGTAAATCACCCTTAAACCTGTCCAGTACTGCTGGAGAGAAGACCGTTTGTGTGTATGAATTATTTGTAGTTATAAAAAAAAATGTCTAAATGAAATTCTTATACAATCTGTCAACTTCATTCTAATTTCTGATACATGAATTAGCCTAACTGGATTAGTTTAAAGATTAAAAAAAAAACTAAGACTAATTCTAAAATAGATGACAAAATGAACACTGTAAATGCTTCACTTAAGAAACGTCACTGCACAACAACCATCCTTAAATTACATAATGTTACATTTCAACAATGGGATATAGGTACGTAAGTTACATGTTACGTTAAAATAACACTGACTTTTGGTTTCATACGTGTCAAAAGCTGCGACCTCTAGGGTGAAGGGCCTCCTCTGTTTTGTCTGGTCATGTGGCACCAATTTCAAATGTCTTTGCATCTTTCTACTACATGGACAGCCCAGTTTTGTAAAACACCATCTTTTCAGTTGTGAAATACTTCTTAATTGTATTTGTTGGCATTTTGATCCATTCGTCTCTTAATGTCACAAAGTCGGTCATAAAGAACTGATTGTTGGGGTGAAACTGAATGTGTAATGTGTATTTCTTATTGACACTGGAGATCTGGAATCCTGGTCCTGTCTCGTACTAGAACCTGTGTTGACACATAAATTTGATTCCTGCAGTTTTTCAACCAAGTTGTTCTAGTCACCTAAACATTTCCAACACTTCCATTGTTTTGAGCAAATTTGTAGTAACAAACACCTGAAACGTAAAAAAAAAAGTGAATATTTTCATTTTTCATGTTCAGTATGTGACATTATGTATCCCCCAAAACATCCCCAATACTGTGCATAATTAGTTGCCTATGAACTTCATTCTAAAGAGAAAAGACTGTATAATCCTTTGGAGAGAGGTTATTTCTTCTATATGATATATGCATGATTTGCGTGAATGATCCCTGTATTTTCTTTTTTAAATGGTATCAAAAGTCAAGAAAACTGACTGGATAAAAATGTGGGAGTTTATAGCTCTGTTGGAGCTTGTTGCTTGTTACTATATAGTCTAAATAATGTATGTTGACTGATATCTGAGGGTTAAAGTACTGCCTTGGAGGTTTGATTTAAAACTCAATTTAACCCTGGATTACAAGTGACACCAGGAAACTAGATTCAAACAAGTCAACAAGCTAATCTGGTTTAAAAAAAAAAAAACAAAAAAAAAAACATCTTTGAGTAAAGCTTTTGTTCATATTCAGTGATGCATAACAGTGAAGATATGCCAATGAGATGGTAGCATCTCAAAGGTTGGCCTGCTACATTTTTGGAATTGTTGGCTTTCTGGGAACATTCTGAAGGAAGTTTATCTACCAGCACAACTTCAAATAACACCTTACAGTTTATCATTATCACCTAATAATGATAGTGATGCAAATAACCTAATTGTGATGCAGGCTACAAAATCTGATACAGAGGGGGAGGGAATATCATCTACTTGGCAGAGGTCTGCACTCTCTGAGTGCTTTTCTAGTTGAATCTGAATATGTAATTTGGGAAAGCACAAATAATGGAAACTGATATTAAAGCCCCATGTACGTTCTCACAGGAATTCTTGAAAACATTTATATTAATAATAATAATAATAATAATAACAACAACAATAATAATTAAACAGCACAAAATCAATAGAGTTTCAAAATAACTTGATTCACTTAGCCAATGGCTGGCAATTTTTAAGGTGGAACATTTAGTTGTATGATTTGATGATTTGATTCCATCAGTTTTTAATGACTGTTGTGGATGACATACACTTTTAGAAATTAGTGGATCTTTAAGTGTTAAAGAATATATATGAATTTCGACCAGATTATGTGAACTGCATATATTCTAATCCTCAACTGGAGGGGGAAAAAAAGCGCTGTGGAGCGTCGTTCCTGGGGGCTACAGTAACACCAAACCCCTGTGCTTGACTGAGAAGGTCTAAATGAACAAAACTGCTATTTTTAAATATCCCATCAGGAGAAACTCTCACGCCAGCCTGTTCTAGTTTGCTCTAAAAATGTCGGCGTGCAACCTCATGCTGTGGATGATAAACAAGGTGCAGACTTCCATCTGTGTCATAGGTTTAGAAGAAATACAGTGAGTGCTGGATGAAGCAGTGAGTGACAACAACCCTGCTCGCATTTTAGAGTACTGTTTGCAGTGGAAACGCCTGTCTGAAGGGTTACTTTTGGTTCCAAAGGTACTACACCCAAAGCGTTTAGTGGAAACAGGGCTTAATTCTACCCATTGTTGCTTGTTATTATTCTGGAATAAAATGACTGTGTGTCAGCCATTATGTTTCTTAAAAGTGATTCATACCATTGTGAATGAACACAAGACAAAAAATACCCATTCTGTTTGCAACGCGGGATTTTGATTTCACTAACTAGTTGTTTTATTTCCTACACTTTATTGAAAAATGATTGCTATTCTGTGGTCTCCCCCATATATTATATATATATGTATATATATATATATATATATATATATATACACATAGGTATATTTATATATATATTCTTAGGTATATTTTATTATATGTTTTCAATTTATACAGTTATGTGTTGTTAGATAATTTAAATTTTATGCTAGATAATATGGTTGCTATACAGAGTTCCTGCTTTGGTTAATCGACAGACATGATTTTCTTTTTTTCACTGTTGTTATTGTTGTTATGTCATTTCAACAGACTTATTTCTTGTTATTCAACTTTTTCTTCTTTTTACTATTTTCATTGCTGCTTGTAATTCCTGCTAGACATTGTCTCTTGTTATTTGGTTTTATGGACTTTTTTCATCATTGTATTGCAATTGCTCTTATATATAGCTATGTATCCCTCTAGCCTGTTGAATATGAACTAAGGGCATTAGAAAGCTTAATGCTAGTCAACTGTCCCTGAATAAGCAATGGTTTGATGATAATGATAATGATAATTGGTTATATGCAAATATTAAATCAACTTGATGCTTTGAAGGCACAACAATTTCATTGCCAATGAATATTAAGTTAGAAAATTACGTAACTTAAAGGAAAACTTTGTTAGCATCAGTTTTACCTCATGATATAACGTTTTCAGTCTTTTCATTTGAATTTAATCATCTGTATTGCAGCAAAATGTGATCCAAAGCAGACAGACTGACCAACACCATCATAAAACCTGTCAGAAATGCTGCATACACCTGACAAACTGAACTGTTGGCAAACTTAACGCCCTCTGCTAGGCCAGATTAAGTGCGTGAGCGGAACACTTCACATGCAGGTATCCCGCTAACTGGATAGCAACACCCATGTTAGAGGTGTTGTCTGTTACAGCAACAAGGTTTCTGTTGGCAATCCCCCATTCTTGTGTTGCGTTTTGCAGGAGGTCTGCAATGTTTGCTCCAGTGTGACTTTGTATTAAATCGTGTATGTAGCAGTCACCAGTTCTCTGTCTCTGGATGGTGGAGTGGAAAGTGAGCCCTCATGATCGTAGTTTTCCCAAAGTGTTTTATTCTCATATGACACTGCTTGCAAATCAAGGGTCATATCCAAGTCCTCCTTTCCTTCTGTGTTAAAAAATCCAAAATTAGTCCAGACATTTCATTTTATTATTATTGGGTTTTTTTTTGCAATTCTGATTTCCTTGTCTGCTGCCTCCATTTTTGTTTTGATGAACTTCCTGCCAAATGCTGACTGAGACTTCTGCTGACCTCACCAGGAAAAAAAACAACAGCATCTAGTGGGACAAAGAAGCGATTGATTTTATTATTCTCATTCCAAAAATAGTATGTAACTTGGCCTCCATACATCAATACAATGTCACCATGCAAAATACAGCAGTGCCATGCTGTATTAGCTGATTTTTTCCCCACCTCCAAGGTATGCATGTCTTGTGATTGATTTAGTAATAATTTGTGTTGCTTGTATTCTCTCTCTAGTTGGGATGGCGTTTCTAAAAGCACTGGGATACATGGTTGTTCTTCTAGTTATACACTCCACTCTGAAGAACTGGGGATACAGAGAATCTCTGAATGTATTCTTTGAGGTAAGAGTCATAATTAATATGACCTAACACACAAGGGTATGGTGTTCTACCATGAAATACTGCAACTGGTGTGATTTGACTACCTCATTAAACATATGAGATATATCACTGTAGTATGTTTAGTTAATAATTGACATTAGTTACAGTTACTGTTAAATGTAGACAAAGAGAAGTACAATTCAACTAATCCTTTGAAAAACTGATTATTCCAGGAACTAATGGGTTCAACTCACACTCAAGCCAGAGTAAAAAGAATGGGTGAGTCACATGGTTAACCTTGGGAGCAGACCAATCTGCAAGCTCGTAATTGGTCTGGCGATGCCGGGCTCTCACATTTTGATAGTATCAACAGACTTTACAGTGGCTTGAAATAGTTTGGGCACCCCTGGTCAAAATTTATTTTACTGTGAATAGTTAAATAAGTAGAAGATGAACTGATGTCCAAACGGCGTGGAGTTAAAGATGAAACATGCTTTTCAACATGGTTCGTGTATTATATTTGTTTTGTACAATTTTCAAGTGGAAAAAAAGAAAGGAGCCCCAAGCAAAAGATTGGGCACCTCAAGACATTTGAGCTCTCAGACAACTTTTACCAGGGTCTCAGACCATAACTAGCTTGTTAGGGCTCTGGCTTGTTCACAGTTATCATTAGGAAAGACCAGGTGATGCAAATTTCAAAGCTTTATCAATACTCTGACTCCTGAAACCTTGTACCAATGGGCTCCTCTAAACAGCTGCCTAGCGCCAGACATTTGCAAAGGAACATCTAAACAGGCCTGACACCTGATACATTTTAGAAACAAGTCCTGTCGACTGCTAAAATTAAAATTGAAATGTTTGGACACGTTGTGGGCAAATGGTATGTTTGGGGGAAAAAAGGGCACAGAATTTAATGAAAAGAACACCTGTCCAGCTGTTAAACACGGGGGTGGATCGATCATGCCTTGGGCTTGTGTTGCAGCCAGTGGCACGGGAAGCATTTCACAGGTAGAAGGAAGAATGGATTCAGTTAGATTACAGCAAATTCTGGAAGCAAACATCACACCATCTGTAAAAAAAGCTGAAGATGAAGAGATGATAGCTTCTACAACAGGACAGTGATCCTAAACACATCTTGATGTCCCCAGACCGAAACATCATCATTAAAATTTTGTAGGAAGAATGGGTGAAAATCCCCCAAACAAGAATTGGTTGGTTACAAAAACTGTTTATTATGCTGATCTGTTCTGTACGACAT